>NC_091746.1:41353964-41598964 GCF_043380555.1 Nothobranchius furzeri | reverse complement strand
TCAGTCATGATTACAATCGAATTCCATTGTTTACTTCATAAAGAATGTGAAGATTTAATGAGTGAAGTCATGTGCTGCATGGGACCGCATTAGCTCAGGAAGTGGAGCGGCTGGTGCAGTAATCGAAAGGTTGAAGGATCAATCCCAACTCTGACCAGAAAATGCTGCCTCACCTCTCAGTGCACCCCAGGGAAGCTGTGGCTACATTGTAGCTCATTCCCATCAGCGTGTGACCAGGTGTTTGAATGGATTAAAGACTCCTGCAGGCGTCTTGTCAGCTCTCTAAACCGGCAGAATGAAATCAACACTCAGGACATCTCTTTGAACCTTTTGCACAGCCTATAGGAAATTCTTTCATAGGCATCGATAACATCTCAATCCCTATTACAATCCATTTCCATCGTTTAATTTTTAAAGACCGTGGAGATTTAGTCAATTAAGTCATGTGCTGCATGGGACAGCAGTAGTTCAGGAGGTGGAGCGGGTTTTCCAGTAATCGGAAGGTTGCGTGTTCGATCCCGACTCTGACCAGAGAGTGCTGCCTCATCTCTCAGTGCTCCCCAGGGCAGCTGTGGCTACAGTGAAGGTCAGTGTGTGACTATGTGTGTGAATGGTGAAAGACTTATTGTGTTGTAAAGGGCCTTGGGGGATTGTAGAACCCTACAAAAGCACTATACAAATACAGGCTATTTACCATTTACCTTTTCAATATATGTGACAATGTTTATTAAATTCATTAAAAATGTATTCTTTTTAGAGAAATTTCCAAAATATTCTTGGATCATCATGGGGTCATGAGAAATCAGGTTTTGTCATTTTATTGTTTCTAAATTAAATGCTTTTTCAAAAAAATAAATACCGGTATATTGAGATGTATAATTAAACTGACGAAACCAAAACTTAATTATGAAATCCATATCTGATCTAAAGACAATCAAACAGTAATCTATACATCTAAAGTATATTGGGAATAACGTTAATACTTGATAATGTTTCTAGATTTCACAAAGTGTCAACAAAAGCTTTGAGTTTCATTTTGTGACTTACTGATCAAATGATGTTGAAAAAATCCTGAAAAATCCATAAATCATCATAAAATTACCAAAATATTCGTATATGGCAATTTTAACCTGCAGAATACAATGCTTTTGTTTTTAAATCAGTACATTCAAAGCTTTTTCAAAGAAAAATTGGTAAATATAATTTTAAGGGTCACACCCAAAATGTAAATATTCATCAAAAAACATTGCTACTTTCTAAAATTAATAGACAAATGTCAGATCACCATAGGTACATGTGGAATGTTATAAATGGTTTTTATTTGCTGTATACTTAAAAAACTTTCTAACAGAAATTATTTACATTTTTATCCAACTACAGAAAAGCTGGCAAAAAGTAAAACATTCATTAAAATTCTATGCTTTTGTACAAAAATCTCAAAATATTTCCAGATTACCTTTGTGATGTGAGACTTCTAATTGTGTTTTTATAAGGATCATAAAAGTTAAACTTATCTTACAAAAAACATATTTGCATTAATGGCTGTCCATAAAAATAAGTCTAAATATTAAACACAAGTGGGTGCTCAAATCAAGACTACTTTTTAGGTGTTTCATAAACCACCTAAGAGTGCCAAATTTCAAGAAGATTGTCAAAACGGAATTTGCGCTACAATTGCTAGCATAAAAATGTATTTTCGTAAATATAAACCTCTATCACCTCTTTGTGGAGCTGTGATCTTCATGATATGAACTCAATGCTACGCAGTTAACACAACCTAAAATGTTTGCCTCTTACTTGCAAATAATTATTTTTAGGAATTTTTTCAATTTAGAAATTTTAAATGATCGTAAGCCACGCCCACTTTCATCCATCATTACCATATTGATATTGTAGTCCTAAGACTCTTTAATGATGACAACCACTAAGTTTCATGTAGATCCATTTAGCCAGTCCAGCAGTATAAAGTTCTTATATATAGCGCCCCCTATTGTTGAATCAAGCTGAAAATCAACATATACACTTTAATTGACCTGTGGAATGGTTGTTATGAACAGCTTTGAAAAATGTCAGAATATTTTGAAATTATACCAAAAAAACTTTTTCATTCCAAAAAAATTATTTTAAAAAGTCATATTTCCAAAAATAAATCAAAAATCAAAAATCCGTCCACATCGTTTCGTCAGCCGCTCTTCCCCTCATGTCAGGCAAAGTTTTGTTTTGATTGTTTTTGACGGCCGGGAGGAGTTAACGTAAGTATGTTTGACTTATCACGCAATTTTATACTAATTTGCATAAATTTAAATATCTTTTCAAAATACTCTTCTAAATTTGACTGACTCAATGAACATACAGGATGAGATCAATTGTTTTTTACTGAAGAAATGAGGAGAAAATTGCCCAAAATATTTTTTGGGTACAACAGCGCCACCCATTGGACTAAATTCTAATTTTTGTCTGTGATTGTATATTGTATACTATTACGGATAACAACTGTAAGTTTCTGTATAGAATATATATTTTTCATGAGTAAAAGGGCAAAAATTTTTAAAGCCTATAAGCCAGGCCCACTTTTTTATCATTTTCAAAATGTAGCTTAAAGGTCTGATGATTAACATCTGTGCCAAGTTCTGTGGACATCAAGCCCCCACAATGCGGGTCTAAAATTGAGGCCAACACGGAAGTGAAATAAATTGCAGTTCCACCCTCATCCGCTGGGGGCTGGTGCCAGAAGCGAGCAAATCCTCATTGACTCCCATGTTAAAAATACCAATTTCACAACAGAAATAAACATGTTTACAGCCTGGTTCCAAAACATGTTTTTGGTTTAAATGATCTAGTTAACACTCATGACAACTCTGAGGGGGATGAATTTTTTTCTCACTCTTCTTTTTAAGTGTATTAAAAGCCTAAAATTATGTATAATTAATGAGCATCAGACCCACGTGACCACAGAGCTAGCTCCGTGGAAAGGCCTCAGTAGCCTCAGTCAGAGCCTCTGTCTGGCCTGAAAACTGTTCTGCGATTTTTAGTCTCTGAACTTAGACCAGTAGTTGTAGCGTTTGTGTATTCTTTTTTGGATATTATTTGAGCAATTGTTGAACAAAATGACTTGCTGTGGTATTAATTGCACTAATAGAGCGTCCAAGGAGTCTCCACTTCATTTTCTTCGGTAAGTAAAATTATATTTATGTATTTTAGGTCACTGCTGCTTTTGCACTAGCTGAGCTTATCAAAGTAGTTAGCTAACTACCATTTTTACATGTTCTGTTTAACCATGAAATTTAGATGTAATATACGGTAAAATAATTAATAGGGTATATGTTGATGGGTGTAAAACCCAGTGCATTTACCATGAAAAATGGGTTGAAATATGACATGTTGGTGGAGCTTTTGGAGGGAGACTTCTGTGTTCCATTCTTCCACCCGGTTCTCTTCAGTGGTCAGCCCAGCGCATCTCTGACCGCTTCGGCACCTGTCTAAATCAATTTCATGATTGCTAATCAGCTATCGCTGATTTATTGTTGGGATCACAGTGAGTTACACTAATTCTAATATATTTTTATTTCTATTATACATACATACTTTTTAATTATTATTTTCACATGACTGTTATCAGGCTCTCTTGTTCTGGTTCTCATGATAACAATTCTGTTTCTTCCAGTAAGTTATCTTGTGCTTACTTCATCTGTATAATGTCTCTTTACTTTTGGTGAATTGTACTGAGTCCAGAATAAAGGCTACTTGGCTTTACAAGATACAAACAAGTATTAAGTTTTAGAAATATATGAAATGTATTTAGCCTGCTAATTTATCTCAAATACTAATAACTACTGTATTTTCCGGACTAAAAGTCACACTTCTTTCATAGTCTGGCCAATCCTGCGACTTGTACTCCGGAGCGACTGATATAACAAATTATGTAGGCTATACAACGCTGCTGCGGGCTGGCTCCGGACCAGGAATGAGCTCCCCTGCCCCGCAGGGAACTAGTGGGCCATTCCCATCTGTACCTGGTCGGCCCGGCCCGGATAGCATAGCTTGCTTACATGCCTTAGTGGCCTGCCTTTTTTCAGGGTGCAACAAGACTGTTTTTCAGCCCTCTTTCTGAGGTGGTCTGCTTCAGGCTGACCAGGGCCAACACACCCACTACTGACTGATAAGCCGGTTTATCAGTCAGCAAATTCACACCTTCCATTAGAGCAAGCCTCTGATTGGTGGGTAGAATCAGCCGACATGGGCTTAAGGCATGCTCAATTCATTATCATTCATTATCATGCTGATTACCTAGAAGCTGAAAATGTCTCTGACTGCATTGCTTGTATACCTAAGCAAGGATGTGTGGAATCAACCGTGCCAGGCTGGGGCCGACTGGAGCTATCCGGGCAGGGCCGACCAAGTACAGATGGGAATGGCCCATAAAAACACACAGCCATCACCTGCTGGAGACTGTGGCTCGCAGCTGCGGGCTGCATCCGGCCCAGGTTTCAGCTCCTCTGCCCCGCCATCACCTGCTGCAGTCTGTGGCGCTGTTGGGGTTATTAGGTTAGCGAATAATTTGTAAGCTTTTACATACTTTTGGATCCTTCAATAAATTCTGTAAATATGGGAATATTTACCGATTTATTAATTAATTAAGATATTCTTAGAAATCTACAGGGACCACCCATTCTAATTAGAAAGGGAAAATCGATTGAATCCAAAATCTTATCAATCTGTCTGAAAGTTTGTGGAATCGTTAGGAGCAGAAATTTTCAACCAACACAAACAAAGTCACTTGAAGCAAAACTGGATTTTATAACATTTAATTAAACAATGGAATAATAATGTAAAACAATTTGATATAATTGGAGATGTGTGTGTGTGTGTGTGTAAAATGGAGGATGTCCCCAATGGATGGATTTGTTTCAGTGGTGAGTCCCCCCCAAACACTAAAAACATGTGTGTGTGTGTGTGTGTGTGTGTGTGTGTTTCTAGAATGGAGGATGTATGAATGGAGTTCTTTGTTCTCACAGCGAAGTGGGTGCGTGTGTGAGATAAAGCTGGAGGAGTGTGAGCTGTAAGCTGTGACTTTCCTCTCTCAGATGCAGACAAAAAGGAATTACCTTGCATTTAGTGACTTAAAAATCAGTTAAACGTAACTTAAACACTTCAAAAGTTAACAAAACAACAAAGATCACTCGAAAATTATTTAATCTAAAACAGAGTCGACCAGCTTGGCCACAGCTGACCGACAATGACCCAGATATTTCAATAATAAACAAACAGACCTTACTTCACGGTTATCCGGGTGGCGTTTTTGATCTGGTATAGAGAAAACCGTTGGTATTTTGAAACGGTCTCGCGCTACGACCGCTTATTTTGGTCTAGAAGAAACGGAAAAGGTAAAGAGAGGAGGAGAGGAGATAAAATAAAATCAAACTCTTGCGGGAGTCCCTTTGTTCCTCTGAGTTGCAGGTCAGATCATTCCTCCGTTGTTTTCTCACGGTTTGGCGTCGTCCACTCACGAGTGTCTCTCCAACTGGGGCTGGACACAAAGAGAGTGAAGTTTCGCTTTGTGCTGAGTTTTATAACTTACAGCGTCTCCGTGTGGTTTGATGGCTTGGAGTTGCTTTCCAGCGGTTCTGTGTTCGATCCACTTAAGCCTCCAGGCCTCGTGCACACGTTATTCGGAGCAGTAGTCAGCGAGCGTGTCCTCCACCGCCAGTTAACTGGGCAAAAGAACCATAAGTTTCGTTTCTCGCTGAAATTTATAACCTCCAGCTGGCGGGGAAACTGTCCATGTACAGAACCCGTGCTCCGACTTGGCGATGACGTCATCACATTGCTTCCGTGTGCAAAGCATCATGGGAAATGAAGTGTCTCTTGGCGCTGATGTAAGAATATGCTCTTTCAGAGCAATTTAACACAGTCTTTTGGAGAACATCACTGCACAGTAATTTCTCATGAGGGCAGACCCTCAACAGCGCGCTGCCGTGGGCCGGCTCTGACCCAGGAATGAGCTCCTCTGTTCCGCTGGTAGGGTTTCGTACTCTGCCATCCTCTGCAGTAGACCGTGGTGCACTGCTGCGCCTGCGTTGTTTATTCTGTTATTGCTGCCGGTACTTGTCTTGCAATGTAAAATGCTTGGTCTCAGATTTTGTAAGAAAAATAATAAAATTTCCCCCCAAAATGCGACTTAAAGTCCAGTGCAACTGTTTTTTTCTTCTTCATTATACATTTTATGGCTGGTGCGACTTACACTCCGGAGCGACTTATAGTCTGGAAAATACAGTACGTTAAAAATATTGAAAACTTGCTCAAAGGAAAATATATTTTCATTAAGGAAATAACTTATAAACGTACCAATTTAATACTTTTTTATTCACAGAAAGATAGTTTTCATGAAAAAGCGCCACAAACCTCCACACAAACTCCGTGTGAGCTTCAGGTCGCTGGTGTTCCACAGAGTTAGCTCCGGTTGTAGCTAAGTAGCTATCTCCATTAGCTTAGCTCCCAACTCCGCGTTAGCTTCGGGTTAGCTTCAGGTTAGTTTGTAGCTAGTTCGACCGGGTGTCGTCATTTGATCCCAGCCTTACAGCCCCACCCTCAGCTCCACCTCTCTTCCCTTTTGTGGAATTGTCTGGGTCAAAATGGCGGTGTTGGCCACTGCGCACATTGACTGTTACATAAATGTTGCACGACACGAAAAAAAAGTTGCACAACACAACAAATCGATGAAGAAATGCATTGGCAACTCATATCATCAATGATTTTTATCGATTTTATCAAGTCATTGTTGCAACCCTAGTTCTCACTGCAGTTGGAGATCTCGGTGTGAATAATATCGAGCCTTTATTGATGCATGTGTGAGTTGGTTTTGTGACGCAAGTGGTAACAGGTAATGTATCTTGTGGGGTTTAAATCACCACAATGAATCTTAAGTTGTGAAATGGAAACTCGCCAGAGAGCAAGATAGATGCAGACTTTCTACTTGCCAGCCCCGTTCATAAATTACCTGACCATCGATCTGTGTGTGTCTGGGACTTTCAGCAGACCTCCTTCTCACATTCATCATGCCTCGCGTTTGCAGCTAAGCCTGAGTAGAAATGTCTCAAACACATATTCCCCTCCTGAGTGTCGGCAGCGCGGCCTGTTGCTTAGAGACAGAGCTGTTTTTATGAAGGGCGTTTAGAACCTGCAGGACTGCATTATGCACCGAGATGTTTCGGCATCTTGGTTTGTGTTTTACGTGGAGTGAGGGCTGCTTGTCTTAACAACAGCAGAGAAAGGTAAAAAACACACACACACACACCTTCAGTATAGTCGGCCCAGGAGAAAGTCTAGGAATCAAACACTGAACAGCAAGCAGGATCTTCAGGGTGATAATAATATTTGTTATAGCTGTTGCTCCTGTTTGACAGTGAGATGGAGCTGGTCATGCTGAGGTGAATCCTCTCATGCACAAAAACAGTCAGATTTGACATCACATGTAGTTTAAACCACTTCTGCAAACACAGGGGGAGGGTTACACATGTATTCTGTTCCACAGAGGCAGGATTAAATAAAGGATATGATAGGTCTGTAAAAATTGAAAACAGGTAAATATTTATATCTCTCTTTCTGTCTTTAACCTTCCTCTTTTTCCCCTCATTCTTTATTTAAAACCTAAAAAACCTAGTTCTTGTTGCAGTTAACAGCATCAAAAAGGAGTTGCTTGGTTTAAAAAACCCACCCATCCATCTGAACAGCTTCTTCACTAGGGTTGGAGGAGCTGGTGTGTCTCCAGCAGTCAAGAGGCATGAAGTGGGTTTCACCCTGGACAGATCACAATTCCATCACTGGGTCACACAAAGACACACTACCAGTCACACACACTCACACCTAGGGAAATTTTAGAGTCTATTTAACCTGATTTGCATGTTTTTGTTCTGTGGGAGGAAGCCAGGGAACCTGGAGAAATCCCACGCATGCAGGGGAAAAACTACGCTGTAAGAAAATGATTAATGGTAAATAACCCGCACCTGTATGATGCCTTTTTAGAATCAGAGGACACCAAAGCACTTTAAACTGCAGTACATTCCAGTCTCTCTCTCTCTCTCTCTCTCTCTCTCTCTCTCTCTCTCTCTCTCTCTCTCTCTCTCTCTCTCACACACACACACACACACACACACACACACACACACACACACACACACACACACACACACACACACACACACACACACACACACACACATTCTTATTAAATATTATTACGACAACAATGCCAATGCATGTTTTCCAAATTTCTTTAACCAGCTATTGACGCCCGGTTAATAGCTGGTTAACCGGAAACCAAACCCCCCACATTTCTTTATTTTTCTAGACAATTTAGGATTCAGACACAAGGAGCGTCATGGCATACTGACCTGTTGCTGGTCTCAGTTCAGTTTGCTGCGTCATGTTCTGTCAGGCTCAGTGCTTTGATGTGAGACTTATTGTTCAATTCAATTTTTGAATTGAATTGAATTGTGTTCCAATAATAAAATAACTAAGAAGAAATTGCTTCAACGCTGCCTTGTTTTTAACCGCCTTGTGTTTGGTCATGTGTTTGGTCATTTATTTGGTCATGTGTTTGGTCATTTATTTGGTCATGTGTTTGGTCATTTATTTGGTCATGTGTTTGGTCATTTATTTGGTCATGTGACGAGCTCATTTCTTCATCTACGGTCACTCAGTAAACATATTTGGTAGCGGCAATCTTGCGCCCTCTAGTGGCACAGAATAAATTGCACCCAGCGCAGCAGAAGGACTTGAAGCAGTTAACCGGGAAAAACTAGATTACCCGGTTACAACATGAACGACAATTAACCGGTTAACTACGAACATCCCTACCCAGTGGCTTACAGGAGGAAAATAGAATCCCTCTCAAACGTTTAAAAGTGCGTTTTTGAAACTGCCTAAATGATACAATGCAAATGAAAGGTACAAACTATCCATCCTGGTGTTAATAGTTGGCTGGCAAACTAGTTCCTTGTTATTCTTCATGAGAATAGTTTACTCTAACCTTAATGGGGGAATTTTCACTACCTTCTCCTTTTTATTTCCATCTCTGTTCTAAAATAAAGGCTTTGTCTTTCCAGGAAGTGGTCTTTTTTCTGAATTGACTTCAGGTTCAGTGCTGCTCTGTTCTCACAGGTGACCTGGTGTGTCCATGTGGCAAACATGTCACACTAATGCGTCCTCCCTCACCCTGCCTCCATCTGATCTCAGGGTCACTTCACATTAGTGCTTGTGTTCATGAGCAGCTACTGTAAAGGTAAATGTGGACTGGAATTAATTAGTCTGCTCTCCACAGTCATGGTGGCTTTCCTCTTTGTAATAATGGAGATTAACCTCACTAAAAACCTCACTTAGCCTATTTAACGTCCATGTTTTAACACGTAGTAATGAAGCAGTTACAGTTTGCACCAGATGTAAAACTCTGGGCAATCCTTGACTTCTTAGAAGCTTTTAGGCGGTAAGCGGATAAGATTAACACATTTGCATACTGTTGCAATGTATTATTCATACAGTGTCTTCCAATTTGCAGGAGCAGGGCCTTTTGGCTCAGTGAGTTAAACATCTGGGCGACCCGGATACTGGACATTGGAGCCCCTGTGCCCATCAGTCGTCTGGTAGATCCTGTAGAAACATTTACAAAGTGCCCACTCCTCTAAATCGAGGCATTTTTTAAATTTGAAGGTGGTGAAACTTTTATGTTCATCAGTCACCATCTTGTTGCAGTTCTTTATTAATGGTGGAATCATCCCAAACAGCAAAGTTTACACAAAGCTGATTTAACGGCATCATATAAATAATGATGACTAAAGTCACTTTTTTGTATAATTTGTGGTCTAATGATGTAGAGCATATTTGATATTTAGGTTCAGGTTTTACCATCAAAACCAACCATAGACCCCTTCAATGATCAAGCACAATCACGGGCCAATGCTGGCTACACCTGCCCTGCAACTGGAGGGTTTCAGGTTCGAGCCCCACTCAGTGTTTCCCAGTCGTTGTGTCCTTGGGAGAGACACTTCACCCTCCTTGCCTTATGTTGGTGAACAGAGGAATGGGTGGCGCCAGCCTCGCTTCTGTCAGTGAGCCCGATGGCAGTTTTGGCTATGTTGTAGCTCATCACCACTAGTGTGTGAATGTGTGTGTACTTACTTAGGTGAATGACTGCTTGTTTTGTAAAGCACTTTTGGGGGATGTAGAACCCTAGAAGGCACCATTTACCATTTTACCCAGAGCCTATGCCCACATTTGGTTACTTTGACTTTCATCTGCAAACCCTCA
The DNA here is from genome assembly GCF_043380555.1 of Nothobranchius furzeri. Classification (NCBI taxonomy): domain Eukaryota; kingdom Metazoa; phylum Chordata; class Actinopteri; order Cyprinodontiformes; family Nothobranchiidae; genus Nothobranchius; species Nothobranchius furzeri. Next base: position 41,588,662 of record NC_091746.1, on the reverse strand, counting down.
GTAGTTCTGGTGAGTCTGAAAATAGGACAAATGTAAGACAGCTGAGGGGCTGGAGAGCAAAATGCAAAATAAAATGAGACACCAAATAAGTGCCATTGAAATTTTTTGATTAAAACGTATGAAGAAAATTTCCACAGTTGTTTCGTTTTTGATGCAACTATGCCATATCGCCCACATTACCCAGCCATGTATAAAAAGTCTCAAGTACCAAATTTGGTGTAGGTCCAGCTGAAATTTAAGTAATTTTATGTCTCCAAGTAGCTGTCAACAGTCGTATCGCAGCAGGATTTTGGCTTTACTGTTATTCTGTGTTATTGGGCTGAAAAGTACTTTTTGCATATAGATCAGCCAAGAAAATGACACAGAAGTTTCCTTTTCCAGACCTCACTGAAGAAAGTAATTTCATATTTGTTTAGAAAAAGAGGAATTTGAAGATCGAGGGCAGATAGAGGATGTAGACTAATGGATATCCATCATAGATCATGGGGATAGAACATTTGATATTGTGTTACAATGACTGGTCCAACTTCCCTTTATCTTAGAACCAACACCTTCTTGTGTTCAAAAACAGCTCAAAATCTGTGGTAGTTTTGAAAAAAAAACACGTCAAATGTTTGTAAATGCAGATATTTGACTTGTTTATAAATGCAGATTAAAGAAGGCCTGATGACAATGCCTGTTTATGTATTTCACCTCTATCCTGTGTGTGCCGATTCACTTGGTCATCTGGGCTCGTCTATTGCTGCTCTATCACCCGCTGAAAGCTTCTTTCTCGACATTCTGAAGGCACACGATGATTCACCACCTCCAGACACAACCAGAGGCGCTTTAGTGTGAATCAAATTCTGTCTTCTTCCCAGCTCCCAGACAAACATCAGTCTCTTTCATTGACTTCAACCCTGTGACTGGGCTGTCTGAGTATCTGATCGTCTGTCTGACTCCCCTCACTCCCTTCTCTTAGATTGTTTTGTTCTCTAACACCTGCACAGGTGAGGTTGTTTCTCTTGAGTAAACCACTCTGAAACTGATGCCAGCAATGTTTTCTTTGTTTTTGTAATGTTTTAATCGATGTAATTAGGTTAACACTAATAGCTTATTTCCCGAGATAATGGAAGTATTATCACTACCTTGGGATATAAGGTGAGCCAAATGCTTGATTGTGTTTTTGCACTCTTATCTGCAAGTTGAGGCTTAGTACTCATGATGTTTTAGCAGCTCTGCTTGTTTGTTAACCAGCTGTACATGTTTCAGCTGCTTTTTTTTGGTGAATAATATGCAGAACATCTCCAAACTGATTTGGAATTAGCATTTTTTTTTGTGGGTTCTCTAGGCTTTGCATAATTTAGATCCTCTTTTGTAATTTCTTGATTTAAAAAAGTTTTTTTTTGGCTTATGCCTCCTCATTTTCCATATTTCCCAACAATAAGCTGCAGGTTTGGAAGCAAAACACGCCACGCTCCTTCGTGCCCCGCCCTTGCACTTTTCACACAACCAATTCTCTCACTTGCTGTTGTTCAGGTTTTGGGGGGAAGCTCTAATTTGTACCTCCTTGGATATGAGCATGTAGGAGTGAGTGTGTGCAGATAAGGACCTTCTCCTCTGGGGAATAATGCATTATTCTCTGTGTGATGCAGCGTGCTGATATCTTAAAGGGGGGCTTGTCAGGCTCTGTGATGGGTCTTTGTTACCTGACTCTTCCCTCCACCTGCTTCCTTTTTTTCCTGCTTTCTCTCTTCCTGCTTGTCTTTGAGGAGTCTTTCATTTTAAGAGCTGTTTGCTCTTAAGCAAAAAGTCAAAATGCTTCTTTAGCTGAGAAGATAAACCACCTTAAAAAAGGTTGCTGCCACACGCCAGCTGGGACCACTTGTTTCTCTATCTGCTGATCTCACTTTTAACGTTTTTTCCAGACTTTCACCTTCTATGTCTCACTTGCTAAAATTGATCATTTAGGTGTAAAATTTCTGATACTTAAAGTAAAATTCTGAAAATTTGCTGATTACCTTTGTTTTAAAGCCCGTCGTAACGTGATGTGATGGATAAACGAGACATATTTACAAGTTTTGTTCCTGCTCTGTTTTTTTTCTGTCTTTGCAGATCCTAATATCAACAATAAAGTAACAAGTCAAATAATTTGAGATAAAATAGAATATTTGGAACATTATTGTAATTAAAATTAAAAAGACGTCACATTTCCACAAAACGTAAACATTTCTACCATAAAGGTTATAGGTTAAAGGTGAAAGATCTTAGGCCAATATCTCATTAGGATGCAACAAATCGGGTGATAAGTGACAAATTGCGAAAGGTATTTGTGAGCGTGTTTCCAAAAATGTTTGCAAGGATTTTCAGGGAGGAGGTCCCTTGATCTATAGCACCTTTAAAACACTTATGTTGTGATCTGGCTCCATTGAGACCCTCCCAATAAAAGGGACGAGGAAACATTGACGTTATTAACACACTTTGTGATTAACAGCAGCAAAAATATTAACCCAAGCATCACAGTTAATTTGCTGTTTTGACAAAACTTAAATGTGTTAAAAGTATAAAAACTGTGAGACTCCAACTAAAAAGTAGTAATTTTATGTAATCAAGTGGCTGCTTGGTGACACATTGACTGTGCTTATTGAGTATATTAAAGAATGTGCTATAAATAATCCTCGTGTTCTTTTGGCTAGTAAACATCTTCTTCTCGCTCTCACAATTTAAATAAAGCAGTTCAATAGAAGAATAGAATAGACTTTATTAATCCCACAGTGGGGAAACTCACATCACATACACTTTGAGAATAGAAAATAAATAATACAGGTAAATACACAAAGGCTATTATTGTAACCTTCAGCAATTAAATAATGAAAAATAGAAAGTTTAGTTTCCAAAAAGAAACAGCGTAAATGACACAGGCATACAAATGTGCATCCGGGTATTACACACGTACTGAATATAGCACTGGTGTTGGCGTGTAAGGATAATGCCAGTACCAGTTTAACGGAGGAGTTATACACTCTTACCGCCATGGGGGATGTGTTCTATTTTACATCTGAGATGTCAGTCTGCCACTAAAAGAGCTGTCCATGGCCTCCACAGTGGGATGCAGTTGGTGGGAGGGGTTTTCCAAGATGGAGGATGGATGGATACATCTACTTTAATATTTAAAATGAAGCATTCTTTACCACTGCAACAAGTTAATGAAACCAAGTAAGTTTGTAGGCTGATGGCAGGAAAATAAATGGCATGCTTGTTTGAAACCAAGAAAAGTTTAACCCCTTCTTCATTCATTTTCTGTAAATTATCCAAATTACTGACTCCCCCTGCTTTTAGAACAAACCAAAAATATATTTTATTAATATGGTGAATAAGAGCCACTCGCAACAGAAATAGGAGAATTTTCTGCTGCTGGCGTTGGATGTCAGAGGTTATCCCAGATTGATTATTCAGCCTTGGCCTTAGGAGAGGACTGTGTTCGGTTCATTCCTGAGTGCATTCAGACTCCCCATAACACAATATACTCCACAAATAGTTGATTTGTTATTGTTTATTCTTGTTTGGATCATAACATCTTTTCCTAACCTGCCACTGCCTCTCGTATCACCAAACACACATTAGAATGTCAAACACATCTTTCCCGTCCTGATCCATATCTGCCGAGCCATTCTTTTTTTGTTTGTTCATCTCCTCTTTCTCTCCCGTCTCCAGCCCACTCCAGCAAATGTTACCTTTTCATATCTTGGCTGGGAAAAATAAGCGGAGTGGATCTGCAGGCACGATAACCTCCTCATCTGAACTGAAAATGTCACTTTGCTCAGCCAGCCAATTGCGATTCTCTTTCCAGGCCGGTGTGTCTCTCTTATGGGCTTTCACGCCAGTGACACAGAGACTGGGCTGATGTGCCCACATGAATGAGAATCAGTCAGCGGGACTCTCCGGTGTGGCCCGCCGAGGCCGACTGAAATATCAGGAAACTGAATAATGCGGTGGCAACACCAAGCTGAGGTTTGCAGTGTGAAAGCTAATTAGTCAAGCAGATGCAGATAATGCTGCCCAAAGTCAAACCATCAATCTGATGCAGATTTTAATTAAGAACTACTTGCAGGTATTAATAGTATGATTATGGGGAAGCGTTATAGACAAGTCCAGTTCTGGTCTATAGATTTAGGTTTTCTTCACTTATGCTAACTCCTTTAAAATGAGACACCCCTTCAGGATTTGGTTCTTCCAGTAATGGTTGAAATAAAACTAGTACCTCACTGTGACTGTGACAAATTACAAACAGCATTTCTTTTAAGAGTTTCCAAAATGTCTTAGTTTTCTCTCCTGAGTCACACAGAAACACTGGATTTTTGACCATAGCCAAAAATTTTGCAAGATGCATTTTCTTACAACACTCAACAAGTCATCTCTTCTGGAAACCACCCAGAACCTGAGAGTCGGCGACTCAAGAAATGTGAAAAATTGACAACGTAAAGAGTTTGGCAAGCCATGATGCCAAGTTGTAGATTGGAGACAAATGTAGAGTATACATTTCTGAGCTAAAAAATAGCAAACTGAGAAGAATTTCAGACATGATTAGGATTCTTTCATCAGATTGTTGAAAATTTTGTTTGCAATTTTGACGTAAACTAAAGTCTCGCACGTACCCATTCAGGGTGATTCCATTTCCAACTGAACATTTTGCGTATCGTCTTGAAATGTTGTCTCTTCCAACCCATTTAAGATTGACAATGACACCCTCTTTTATTGATCAGAATAGATCAAAGTAGATATTAAAGGTCTTGTAGACGTAAAAAAAATTTACCTATGACAAATGCTATTGTTAGCATATTTTTGTTTTTAAGTAATTACACTCAATGTGTTCTTTGCTTCATGATGTCAGCTTTATTGTGAAAGATTAACATCTATGTGGGAGGTGTCTGATTCAGTTGATGAGATTAAATAGAGGCTAATTTTTGTGTTCCTATCATATCACTGTTTACATTTTTTTTCTAGGAAGGTATAGATAGCCCCGCCCACTTAGAGCTCTTACATCACTGTAACTGTTGAGGCAGCCATGCCCCTCACAGTGTGTGCATTCAAAACATGGAGGGAATTGGTGAAAAGGCTTTATTATTTCATCCTGTCCCTTGTCCCTTAAAACATCCTAATGTTGCTGCCCTGATGGCATGCTAACATTAACCCAACTTGAAATGTGACTTTGAAGGCTGCTGGCTGTTCCACCGGTCTTACGCAAGAGCCATTACAAAAATGAAGCATGTTGTCAAAGCTTTCAGCAGAATCAAGGCAATCAAGCATTTTGTTCCATATGTATTCTCTCTCTCTCTCTCTCTCCCTCAAATCTCTTGTGAGTGCAATCTGCTTCCCTGGCCGTCAGCTCATATCGCCCAAGCGCAGAGACAAAACTGAATTCAGAGCAACGTCTGAATTTGCATTCTAGGTAATGCGTTCTTCACACACAGAAAGATGGGAGATGGGCGCATGTATGATTTTCAATTACATTACAATGCTGCTGTAATGGATCTGTGGCCCGGCCTCCAGTGTTTTTCTGTGTGATGGCATATTTTAGGGATGAGACCATCAATATTTAGGGCAGAAATGTGACATCTACTCATAACTCTGAAAAACACTATCAGTCTCCTGCTTTGTTTTTTGTAGCCAGTGATGATGAAAAGCTACAGGAAATGAGCTTTTTTCACCTGTTAAACTGACGAGGGCAGCTTATCAGTCCTGTTCTTTGTTAATTTCAGCCACCAGCTACAGGCAGTGGAGTTTTGCAGAACAAGTTCTCACAAATGATCGGAATTTGTAAAACAGAACATGCTTGAAATTCATGATTGATAAACAAAAAGGCTTGTTGACATTTTTGTTGTTCAGAGAGTTGGGATCCATGTTTAAGCACAGTTGTTTTACTCACCCATCTTCTGATCTCACGTTTCAAGGATTCACAAACGTTCCCTAAATGTGATCGGATTTCTGTTTTTGTTGGACTGGAAGAGCGGTGACCTTTTAACAAGAGGTCACAGTCTGGAGCCAGCTGGACCCCAGGGCAGGTCTTTGCTGGCGAGCTTGTTTAAGGACATTTAGTCCACTCAAAGAGTGTCAGGAGACATGCTCCTCTGTGAATCTTTCTGTCTGGATCAGAGAGGCAGCTCACGGCATCTGGGAGTGCTCAGCATCCTGTTGAATAATAACTAATACAAGAGGAAATGTTGCCAACATCTAATAGGAAATTAAATATTCACTAGATTACTGTGGCATTAATAGGAAATATTAAACAGACTGCTAGATTGCTTTTCAGATAATCTTAGTTAAATTCTTGAGGTGGATTGACATTTTTTTTACGGAATATCTTTAAAAATCAGTGCAGCCAATTCTTGCTGCAGGTACAGAATTTTTTTCCAGTTTTTTTGGCCCATTGGTTCTTTTTTATTCAACAAATACAGTCGCTTCAATGGCCATTTACAATAAACCTTAAAGGTTGAATATGGAACAATTTAATAAAAAGCTATATTTAAAAAAAAACTCCACAGGATGTTTAGAGGTAGTCATGAAGGTACAGTATTTCCTTTAAAAGCAATATTTTAATCAAAATAACCACATATTAATTTTTATGAGCACAACACTGGGTTCATGTTTACATCTACCAGCCAATAGAGGGCACCATTGCAAGTTGCCAAATACGTAGAACAGTCCTATCGGCACAGCGAGACTGGCACTGTGGAAAATGGTGGACTCGGCTAATCTAGCAGCTGCTTCTGAGCCCAGAAGATGTTCTAACAGTAAATACTGTTGTAAAATAAACATATTAGTAGAAGTTAGTCCTTACCGTGTACTATTCATCACTGGACATGGTGCTGACTGGTCACGTCATAGCGAACCTGACATCCTAGCGGCTGGAAACTTTGTTCTATTGTTGCAACTACAACCTCCACACACTAGATGATGCTATGGTGTTTGTCTTCTATATTCAACATTTAAGCTAAATACACATTTATAATAAAATTCACAGAGAAACCTTTCTAGAAAATAATCCTAAAACAGCATACTCTTGTAAAAACACTAAGTTTTGGATTATGTGGAGCTGGTTGAAGATGTAGCATCTATCTTCCTATTGACTAAATAAGCAAAAGCACGGTCGATTAGTCAACAATGTCAAGATATATTGGAAGCTTATACCGTTTCCATTTTTTTTCTTCCTCTAGTTTCTGTGTCTGAAGAACATCCGGACATTTCTCAAGGTTTGTCACGACAAGTTTGGCTTGCGGAACAGCGAGTTGTTCGACCCGTTCGACCTTTTTGATGTGAGAGACTTTGGCAAGGTGAGTGAAACATTCCTCCATCACATGTTTTACCCACTTAACATGCGGTTCAATCGGTTAAATGTGTTTTTGGCACTTGCTCGAAGCTGAGCTGCACTATTAGTTTCACAATCAGGTCAGGTTTGGTTAAACTGGGAGGAAATACGGAAGGAATAGACCCCAGATTTGGATTAACTTCATGGGTTTTTAATCTTAACCTCTTTGAGGTTTTGACTTCCAAAAGGACCAGTTCCAGCCAGTAAATAAGTAAAAAAAACTGGTGCTAAAGTTGAACTGATCTATTGGGAATCTTGTATCATTTTGTTGAAATCGACTAGACCAAATAAAACATTAAGACGTTGCTCTTGTGTAGCAGTTAATTTGCTTTAATCAAGAGAGAACAAGAAACCTTGAACCTTGACTTCAGTGTTGATGTGATCATTGCCCCGCTCTGTGTTCACTTGTGTTGGACATATTTCTACATTTTCAACTGTAATATCATTTGCCTATTACTGCTAATTAACGTTTTAGGGGGCTTTTTATTGGTTTTGAAACTGTGGCCTTGTGCTGAATTTGAGAATATGCTAGAGCTGACTGGTTATTTCTTTAATTCCATATGAGACTTGAATACATTTATATATAGTTATAACAGGAGGTCAGAGTGGATGCTTGTGATTGTTGAAAGGATTGAAATGTGGAATTACCTCAAAACAGTCATTCCTACTCTTGAAAAGACCAAGACTTGGGAAGACGTATCCATACAAAACCTTACTGCGCTTTGAGTTGGAGCACATCTCTATTAGTCCAAGTAATTAATCAGTTTGCTCTTTTAATTTTTAGCTCTCTTAAAATGACTCACTTGATGTAGTTTAACACTTTCTTGGATTCCCACAGAGAATCCTCTCTCTCATGGTTGTCTGGGCCAATTTCCTACCTAATCTAGACACTTTTGGAAAACTCCAGGTCCAGGAAAAGCACCTGGACAACCCCCAGCTGGTTGACATATCTGGGGAGAAGCACACATGGCAGGATCAACCTGCTGTCTCTTTGATCCAGGTCCATATAAGTGTTGGCGAAATGGATGGGTGGATGGAAATGGGTCATCGTTTTAACCCCAGATTGTAAATGCTGGGCGCTAAGCCTGTAAACATCTGAGCTGACTCTGGAGCAGAACTAAGAAGGGTTAAATAATACCGTGCTTGAAAATGGTGAAAAATAATTTTAAAATGGATCTTTTATTGTCAAGTATTTTTGAGAAATTGATAAATCCCTTCGCAAAAAAGTGGTTTGTAGTGCAGGTTAAGGTAAAAGCAGATATTTCACACAGTGGCATACAAGGCAGGAAACAGCTCATGCTTTGTTAAAACAAGGATTTGAATTAACACATCAAACTGACGATGACACCTGATGCAGCTGTGAATCTTGATGGTAAAAGTCTTTCAGCTGATTGAGCATGTGGTTGCACTAAAGCAGGGGAATACTTTTCTGAGGTGAGATATGAATAAACCGTGTTATGTCCTATAAGATTGATTACCACGAGAATGCATTTGCGGAAAGTCATCTCCTCGTTTATCTATAATATCTGGTGTAATCCAACTTATCCACTCTCCCAGGCCTGGACTGAGATGAATGGTTGGAAAATAAGGGAGAAAAAAGGATGAGAGAGAAGAAAAAGGAGACAAGGACTCACTTGGCAGTTTGTAGATAAACCACAAGACGATGTCTGACAGTCAATGAGCTCGCAGTGAATGGTATTAAAATCCAACAGCAGTCAGAATCAATCACACCGACCCTCCATATGTCAATTTAGAAATTGCTTTAGTATGGTCTCAGCAGTGGCGGGCTTGTCTCGCTATTGATTTTCCATTAAGGCCAAACATCACATTATAATATATTGAATGGAGAAGATCCTTCTGATGTAGCTCAAATTTAAATAGCATGAATGACTCATAAACACAGTTTAAAGGCATTTCTTATATTTCTGTAGTTAAGTCTCTGTAGCCCTTTCTTTTGTAGCAGAGATGTTCTTTTTTCACCCTGACACTGTTTTAATTTATGTACGTGTGCACATGTGTGTGCGTGCATGCATGCCAGTGTGTGTGTGTGTGTGTGTGTGCGAGAGAGAGAGAGAGAGAGAGAGAGAGAGAGAGAGAGAGAGAGAGAGAGAGAGAGAGAGAGAGAGAGAGAGAGAGAGAGAGAGAGAGAGAGAGAGAGAGAGAGAGAGAGAGAGAGAGAGAGAGAGAGAGAGAGAGAGAGAGAGAGAGAGAGAGAGAGAGAGAGAGAAGAGAGAACATACTACAGTCCACAAACTGGTGTAATCATCGTTCAGCTTATTTACAAAAATGCATTTATTGAACCTCTGATAACTGTTTAACTTCCAAATCCAGAAACAAAATGCAATGTTTTTTTTTATTTTTCGTTTTTGCACTTTTTTATAAACTAATTTAGGAGTAAAAACAATAATATAATCTAATATATTAGAGAATTAAAGCTAATGCTATTTATTAGGGATGTCCTGTTCTGATATCGATATTGGAATTAATTCGATATAGGCCCAAAAACAGTGTATCGGATTTTATCGGACGGCATCACAAATCTCTGATATAAGCAGTGTGTTAACATTCCCATATTTGCAACCAATGGTTAAGAAAAAAATTGTCATTTTTTTCATACTTACTGTTATTGGCTCTTGTTCTCCAATTGAGTAATATCACTTGATCAAGCCTTTTATACATTCCACACTCCGACATTGGTAAAAGTATGTATGATTTGTGCTGATATCATATCAGATTGATATTGGTATCGTCAATGACTGCAATTTCGGTATCGTATCGGAAGTGAAAAAGTTGTATTGGGACATCCCTATTATTTCAGGGTTTCCCCCAGAGCTTTATAAGCCTGGCGGCCTGCCAGGCTTTGATTGGCCACCCGCCAGGCTAAGCGTCATGCCCTGCCCCCCTCCCCGACCCTACCGTGTCCGCTGACACGAACGGCGCAACGAAACTAGAGCCTCCATCAGCTGATACTGGTGAGAAACAGCAGCGGAACGTGTGTGCAACCCCCCCCCCCCCCCCCCACCCCCCCCACCCCCCACCCCCCGACTGCCGAATCCGCCAGGCTTAACTTATTTTCTGGGGGAAACTATGTATTTATACCAAAGTTGTCTCAAAGTTGTCTCACTCTCAATTTCAGATACCGATTTATGTTGTGTCCCCCTCTCATGCATGCTTACATTTTAAACATTTTCTGTGCAAAACGATAACTATTTCAATTAAACTTGGGAATAGGAAAAGTGCCACTTTTATTTTCTCCATTAGCAGCTGAGTGTCATTCCACCCAAGTGATGCCAATATGTGTTTAATAATTAGTTTTCTATTCTTACTTTCTAAAAATAGGGCTGCACAATATATCGTAAATGTATCGTTATCGCGATATCAGCATGCATAATATGCATATCGCAAAGATCAGACAAAAATTGCAATCAATGGTCAGCTCAAATGTTTGCTAAACATAATGCATTCTGTCAATCAAACCGAAGCATTATGTTTTTTTTAACAAATCAAATAGAGCTCTTCAACCATTTGGCCAATTGGGTGGGTTCTCATAGGTCAGATGCCCGCCCCCGAGGCGGACGGCACTTAATTTGAATGGTTAGCAAACACCCGAGTTAGCTTTGTTCTGCTCTTTTTGCTGACTCTGCTTTTCCCGGGATCCACATAAAGCCTTTTCTTGATCATTTTCTTTTCCCCTTTCCTCACATCTTCTGCTTTTCTCATTTTTATATTTTTATTTCTTTGTTTTTGATTATTTTTGTTACTGAGTGAAGTTTTTATTTATCGCAAGTAATATCATCATCGCAATATTAATCACTGTTATCAAATGTCGCAGGCTTTCCTAATATTGTGCAGCCCTACTCAAAAACCACCTCAGATCAGCAATTTTTACAGGTGACATACACAGCATGAGGGGATTGGTAAACAGTGTAAGGTAGCCTGTATGCTCCACAGAAACACAACTCAGCTGAAAATTAGTGGTATTGCTGGATATTTTTATCTGTTTGATGGCTTTTTGTCCAAGTCTGAACCAGGAAATGGCTGCTGACAGCAATACAGAGGGCAGAAAACTCCAGAGCAACCAGTGACTCCGCCCACTAGCTAATCAGCAGCCAGAATCGTAATGCCGGCTCGACTCAGACTTGCCAGGTATCTCAATGGAGCAGGGACTAAAAATAGGGGAGAAAGCTGAGGGAAAATACCAAATCATGCTCTTGGGAACTGTGGTAATACAAGCTGGACCTGTCCGAGTTACTGAGTAGTTCCCCTGGAAAAGTACCTTAACCCCCCAATCCCCCGGCCCACCCCACCAACTCATTGAAAGATTTCTATCTTGCCCTCGGGTACTACTATTTGGGTACCCCTGAACTAAAGCATAAAGTATGGTACCCTGTGAAGACCTTTATTGTGAATTAAAGCTATGTAAATCAAACAAATCAAAAACATTTGGGGTGATGGGTCTGAACAAAATAGAGCTTGAGTTAACTGTTGTGAGTAAAAAAAAAAAAAAATTAAGCCAAAGAGGGCACGGCGGGGGGTTTTCAATAGCTGCTGCTTCTATAAACATTAATCAGCCCTTATTCACCTTTCACATCGCCACACTGGCTGCCAGGGGACCTACAGGTCAACTCTTCTGGCCCCTGGTTCCTCTAATGATGCCTGTTCCTGGGTCACAGGAATAAGGGAAACCAAGGTTGTCAGGTCCCGGTGCTGATAAAAAATAATTGCACCTTCGAAACCTCCCCCTTCCCTTCCTCATTGGAGCTAGTATTAAAACAAATGGAGCACATAACCTACTTGATGTCCTCTACTAATTTTTATTTTCATTACTTTAGTCATTTCTTCCAGGAGCACCAAAAGCCACATGCTGTATTAACTCCAGCTCCCTTGTTAGCACTCTTTTGCAGATGTTAAATCTATGAGCATTTTCTTTCTCTTTTTTTGGTGCACATTCTTTCACACTGCCCGTTTGCACCTTAACCCCTCCCCCATCATTAGTAATTCATTATGACATCATTAAACCAATGAAATACAGCTTATTACAGTAGACCCCAGAGAAGGCTTTTATTTAAACACCTCCCTCTCTCCCAAACCATGCCGCCTCGTTTCCTTTCTCCCAACCTTTTTTAATTAGCCACCAAAGGAACATTGCTGTCATTTAAATGAACATGGCAATCAGTTTATTTGGCTGTTGCCATGATTAGCATAATTAGCCTGCACCTGTTAACCATCTACCAACAGTTTGGTAATTTTCCGTCTGCGAGCGCGGAGCAGTGGCGGAAGGAAGAAGCCTTCTGACAGATTTGTCGTCTTCATTAAAGGGAATTGCAGCATTGAACTGAAATGCAAAAACAGCATCTGGCGTCACCGAAACCCGCCTCAGTGTCACGGCCGACTTGTGAAGTGTCCGGGCCTTCAAAGTGATGCGTATTGAGTGGATGGTACAGTGTCAAGGTGGATTGATTTTAGTTTGTGAGCTGCATTGGAATGGAAGTGTGTCCTTCCCCACAGCTGTCACTTGGTGGAGATAATTGAAGTGACAGTAAAATGATTTAGTTGCAGAGAAAAAGTCATAAAGTTGCTAATTTAAATGCGAAATTTGCAAAACTGCGCAGCTAAAAGCATGCAGCCGTAGACTGAAGTTTCCCCGAAGCGACCGTGTTCTTCTGTTCTGATCCACAGCACAGCTCATTTCACATCAATCTTCCACCCAAATCACAAAACACACCTCCAAACAGATGGTGAGTTGTAATATGAAGGAAACTCGGTTCAAACAACACCCAGCCCCATGATTTAATTTGTACCAACTGCTCCTTTTTCAGCTGCTTTTCTCCTCCTCTCACTTCCCCCATCCATCTCCTCCTCTTCCTCACTGTCCACCACTTCCCACTCATTCCTCTCACACCTCTCTCACTGTGAGTGTTGTGATAAGGCCGGGCCAGCGGCAGGCGAGCCACTATTGTGTCGAGACGGCGTGATTGCCGTTGGACGGTGGTGTTTGATTACCCTCTGTGCTGCCCTGAAATCCGTGCGCACTGAACTCTGCTCCTTTCATTTCCTTTCCTGTGCTCTGTGGCTGAAAATAGCGAGCTCTTTAGCATCCACGCCCAGTGCTGCTAACATCTGGAGCGTGCCACGGCCACCGTCAGCCTGCCTATCTGAGGCCTCTGTTTTACACCCTCAGCTCAGCATGGTGTTAATTTAGTTTTCCCCTGAATGATCAAACATGTAATAAACATTTTCATCTTCTTGCAGTAATTTTTGGTTGTAGTGTATTTACACACTTGAAAGATGTCATTGAATGGACAAAAAATTGCCTTGAAGCTGTAAAAATGTTCATGTTCTTTTTTGCACTAAAGTTAGTTATTCTTCAAAACAAGTTCTATCTATTCATTAAGCAAACAATATCTGCCTTTAAAGCCTAATTTCTCCGAAAAAAAAATTAAAAATTTGCAGCAGACATGATTGAAGAATGCATTGCGGGCAAAGTATGAAAATGTGAATATTTATTCACCCGTGACTGAAGGAGTACAAAGATATGCAGCAAGCGTCTAATTCGTGGACGGTAAAGACAAGAATCGTGAGTTTAGAGGTGCTGATCGTGTGATGAGGTGGAGGAGAATGAGGGACAAATCTGTTTTTGTTGAAAAGGCTCTGAAATACATTAAAACAATGTAAACACAATAGTAAATGCACTATCGTGGACCGGATACGTGACTGTAATGGTGGCAGGATACCTCAGAACAGCGCTACGCCCTCTGTTGTCTTGGCGGGGCTGACTGAGAAGTCTGAGAGTAAAACGACTCTGTCATGATTGTGCGTCTCTCCCTTTCGGAGCTAACTGAGAAGTATAAAATAAACTTAGTCTCTTTCCGGATTATTTCTCTTATCCGATGGCACCATCTAGTGGCTGACCAGCATATCACACAAAATGTCTGTCGCTCTGTTTTTTTAAGGTGGCGACTTCACGTTTCTGTTCATAAATGTGCTTCTGTAGCCGACAAACAGAGCTAAAACACGTTGTTTTACAAGTATTATTCTCATGTCATGCTGTGTTTTCATATATTTACTGTACATTTTAGAGACTTACTTGTCCGTGAAAAGTTCATCAACTCTGCATCAGCTGAGGTATTCCTTAAATTTGAAGCATCTAAGCGGTAGTCTAACGCTATCTGTTAGTTCTGGTCGGCGCTCAGTTTCCTATTGCACGGAGCTCTGCAGTCAGGGGGCGTGCTTAGCAAAAAAATAATTAAAAAGACGAATTGCTTAAATTATATCAGAGTACATGATAAGATAATTACTTTTACAGATTTCTGAAAAATCGTACATCATTTCTGAAAGTAGAAAACTCCGGAAAGCTACTTTAATGTTTTCAATAGTTAGTTGGCATTTTCTATATTATATCTTTCCCACTGAAGCATGTACACGTTGGACAGGGCGGGTTACACTGTCCACTCACCGTGGAAGGTTACACTCATGGTGTGATAGTGTTGCTATTGATTCACATATGTGTTGGAAAAGGTAGCCATCCATGCCTGTCAGGCTAGAGCCGGAGAGAGTGCAGTAAGTGATGGAGAACGGTTCAAGGGTCAAGCAGCTGGGGTCAACATTTCAGATGAATTTGTCTCCTTCCATTAGCGACCACAGCCTCTGCTGTAGTCCTTTACTGTCAAAGGCCAAGTGCTTTTTTAAGAGATTACTTTCTGTTTTCAAGTGGAGGGTAAAGTTTTATAGCTAAATTTGTTTACACGTGTGTGTGTGTGTGTGTGTGTGTGTGTGTGTGTGTGTGTGTGTGTGTGTGTGTGTGTGTGTGTGTGTGTGTGTGTGTGTGTGTGTGTGTTAGGGTTTGAATACTGGTGTAATCTGGCAACACTCAGCTCCTGATCTCTATTGTTGACTCACTTCCCATGGGTTTATATAATTTGTGTCATAAAATTGCTCCAATTCTTTAATGAGCTAAAGTACAAAAAGAAACTAACAAAAAAATAATAATTTATTTAGAGCAGACTGGTTCAATGAGACTGACAACCTCATATTCACATAAGCCCTTTTTAGAAGACACACAGTGCTGGCAAATCAGTGTAATATCACCGCAACGGTGTGCCTTCTAAACGCGCCATGCCGACATGGCAATGCGTGAATTTTGCAGCATTCGTTTATGGTAAATGGTAAATGCCTGCATTTGATATAGCACCTTCTAGAGTCCCGGAACCCCCCAAGGCGCTTTACAACACAACCAGTCATTCACACACACATTTACACACTGGTGGAGATGAGCTACGATGTCGCCACAGCTGCCCTGGTGCGCACTGACGGAGGCGAGGCTGCCGAGCACAGGCGTCACCGCCACCAGCAGGCAACGTGGCCTCTCTTGGTAATAATATTGCAATAATTGTCTAACTGACCACTTAAAAACAACCTAATGCACATGATGCCGCTTCAGCGTTGCAGCTAATTGACGGCATTGTTTTGTAAAACCGGGTATTGTTGACTTACATAGTTTATGGACCTGGTGGTATTTAACTCCTATTTGCAGCCATGTCCAACAAATATAGATCACAAGTCAATAAATACTTTTTGAAAGCAATGGCTGTTGTTTTAAATCGTGAATTACAGGAATAACGACTCAGCTTCAGTGATTCATCTTGTCTCCCTGCAGTCTGATCCTGTACCAAACTTCCGATGCATTCATTTTAATTTTGTTTGTGTCATTCTCCTCTACAAGTGGCAACTCTGTGCTATAAAAAATGGGGAGGAAATCTAAATAATTTACAGACACACAGTATCAGCATATATCTAATCTTGAATTACAAGATTACATAAACAAAACATTTTGATCAGAGCTTCAGTACACCTGACAAAGTAGTTAAGTTACATACAATGGAACAGGAACTGTCGCCCTAGATTATGTTTCTCTCCAACAAGAGTTCTTCTCTCCTGCTGCGGGCTCTCCTGTCTGCCTCAGCAAATGTCTTTGTCATTTTCTGCCATCCTTGTGTCCTCCAACTTTACTTAACTGTCCATCAGGCCCCCCCATCTGACTGCATGTTTTTACATAAAGCTTCCAAGATCCAATCAATAATTCATTCCAAAACGGTGCAGCGGTGATGATATTTCTCCTGACATGAATTATAAATGGGGAACTTCCTCCCCCCCCACTGCGTTTTAGAACCTCTCTCTCCCTCCACGCTTTGCTGCTGCATCCTCATTAGTCCCACTGCTCGTTACTGTTTTACCTGTGGAAACAGGTGGTTGCTGTCTGGGAGAGAAATGCCTATGTGAACTTGAGTTCACACCGAAAGTAAACAAAGGGGTGAGTTGTGATGGAGGGATGAGCTATAACCTGTTCAGACAGGCCACTGTTTATTTTTACCCATTGGACTTTATTCTGCTGTTAGAGGGTGCCAATATATTACAGCCCTGTGATATGTTAGCGCCCCCCCCCCCCCCCCCCCCCTTCATGTTTTTCCTTTTGAATGTCCTGTTTAATCATTTGACCATATTTATATGTTACATGAAAAAAAATTCTACTATTTATTTAAAATTATCCTAAGTATAAGATTATTAACAAAAAATAAAAGGTACAACACAACATTCTGCGTTTTATCAGGATGCTTAAAAATATACCTACAAACCATTGAATTGACACTTTTCTAGTTTTTATTTTTTTTGTAATGTAACCCACTTACGTTAATCACTTTGTAAAATAAAAGCATTGCACAAAGAACTTAAGTCACGCTATATTTTGTACAGATGACATAAAATGCATTGTAGAACTATTATTTTTGTCATAATCCTACCTAAACAGGGAGCCAGGTCGTCGGTAATTATTTTCATCTCAATATTGGAAATTACCAATCTTCCTTAACCGGAAAAAGGAAAACCATCCTTTCTTAAGATGAAGGTGAAATGATAGATTTCTATCAAAATTCACCACCAAAGTTTTAACTATGCTGGTCAAATAAGGCAAGTGAATCCATGTGGCAGGAAATTTTAGGGATTCAGTTTTTTGGAATGTGGATGAGGACCCCTGTTGTTTTTGCCTTTTCAACTGGAATAAGTTTCCATTCAGGATTTAATAGAATTCACACACATTTGTAGAACAGTATGAGGTTTATTTACACACTGAATATTGGGGATCTCAGCCCCCCATTGCTCGCTGCTACAAACTAACTAAGCTAACCAAAGCTAATGGAAGTTTGTGGGATTTTTGGATTTTATTCTGCAATAAAGTTGTAAGTAGAGGCTGCATCAACCATAATATGTTTCTTCAGAATCTCCTTGTAAAATGTGAAAATGTGTTGGATCACATCCAGATGTTAAAAGTTACAGTATTTTACAATGTAATCCATTTTAATTGTCTTTATTCCAAATGTGTTTTCACATAGTAGATTTTAAGGCCTTAAAATGAGATTATCTGTCCCAAAATTGATAAAATGTGTAGCGTTGGCAAATTGAGTGCTTTATCACCTCAAAATATATATTACCTCTACTTATGACTTATAAGCTGTGATACTCTATTTAAATATAAAAAATCAACCCTGCTTGTTCTTTATTGTGTTTATCAGAAGATTCTTGGACTTTTGCTTTATTAAAGTAATTGTACACACTTCATTTTGAATCAGAAAAGAGTCAGGTTTATAAAAGTAAGAATTTATTTTATAAACAATTAAAACATGACTAGTTAACTAAGCATTTACCGAGTGGATGGAATTAAATGTGATGTATAACTATGTGCCAATGCGGTGTTAATCAGAACCTCCATATCTAGAAGAGCTGAGTCTGGATGTAAAATAATTTGGTTTGCGCTAAGCTATGAAGTTGCTATCATCAGAAGCACATCAGACGCAATCTTCACAGACTACGTTTACATGCAGCCAATATCCGGGTTATGATCGGGTTAAGGTCGGTATTCGAGTTTCTGAGTTGATCAGAATAACCCGTTTACAAGCATAAATAGAAAGAGTTACCCCTAACTTGCATAACCCGATTTAAATGCGGACGTTGGGGTAGCATCAGGACGTATGGACTACGTCCAGACGCAATATGCGTCATTTCCGGTTCTTCTCGTTCCAGTATCCGTGAAAACAACAACATTTTTCCCAGTTCGGAAGAGATAGCGACCGCGTTTGTTTGCGCTTTAGTTTCCTCGTCACTCCAAAAGTGTGGTGCTGTGCCGCGACTCGCCATGTTGCTCCCAACTTGTTGTTTACTTCCGGAGTTCTGGCGCATACAAGACGTCTCGCTACTCAAAAGACCAAGATTCCTTGCGAACAGAGCATGCGCAGAACACACGCTTTGATGGGGGTATACCGATATGCGTTTACACGACCAAACATTCGGGTTAGAAAAGGGTTACCCCAGGTGTAGTAACCGGGTTTTAAAAAACCCGGTTATGAGCATATCCGGGTTTTTGGCAGTGTTTAAAAGGACCTGCGGAACTGGGTTATTGTGAATATTCGAGTTTTAAAAGGGTTACTGGCTGCATGTAAACGCACTCACTGTGTTCTACCTCACCCTTATGGAGACCCTCGTCGCGGATCCGGAGGTCAGAGAGGTCGGATGACCTCGGGGCACCCAGGTCCAGTAGATTGACCACATGTACCGACTTCCCCAGTCCCGAGATGTCACCAGGCACACAGGTTGGACTAGCTTGCGTCTCAGGAATAACTCTTAGGGAGTTGAACAATATCAGCTTTGTTCTGCAGGGGCTGTTGTTCATCAGCTTTGCAGGTGCACAAAGGTTTTGACGACGTGTCAAAATCTTTGATGGTTAAAGAGGTGTGCTTCAGATGGCCGGTCTGAAACTTTCTGTAGAACTACCGAATCACACAGGGTAACCCAGTTTTAAGGTTTTGATGTTATGATTTGCACAGCCAATCAAAGACTGACATGCTTGAGAGATGTTACCAAGACAACTGAAAAACACATCTTCTTTGACCGGATGTTCTGACTGGGTAAAAGACTATTTATGTGTCAGAGTTTAATGTAACCTTACTTATTATGGTGTGAGTACAGATGTTATGACCTTTGCCATATAAACATGCGGAACCACATTGCAATCATTGTAGACATAACATTCATTTCAAACTTCAATCATTGAGCACAGATTAATGAAGCATTTCATTATAATATAATTGTTATAAGTAGCAATAAACAAATGTTTATTTAATGATTATCTATAAGTCATGGAAGAATATTGATTTAGGAAATCATTCTTGAATTTAGCAACTGATCTGAGCTGGAGTGTTCCTTATGTGGAGACCTTGGGGAAGAAAGTTATTGTTGTCAGCAGAGTCTGTGAGCTCCAGCTGGTATGAAGTCAGGCTCATTTAAAGGGAACACATGCAGTCTTGTGTCTCCTGTTTGACCAGATGTTGAATGGATGTTGAAAGGTCAAACTGTACCTAAAACTGGCCATTGCTGGACGTTACAAATGTCACAAATCTCAATCTAGGGATTATCATGTTAATATATTAGAAATGACTGATTGTTATGTGATCTTTTCTTTCATTGTTTCACTTATTATGTGGCTTGTTCCTTTTGAGAGTAAAGGTTACTGTGTCCTGCTGCAAGTTTATGCTTCTATTTTTAACTCTGAAGAAACAGCTTTTGTTCCCCCGTCAGGACATTTTAACCACAGTGGGTGTTTTGTCTTCATTTGTTTCTCTCCCTCCTGTTTTATTATGCAGCCCGTCTCCGTCTGCCAACACTCAGTGTCATTTAAATCCACAAGTAGAGAATAAAGGCACAGAGAAAGCAATGTGATGCATAAAAAACTGTTTATTTGACTTTAAAAGCCCGGTGCGGCATTAAGCTCATTGTGGAAATAATCGACCTCTTTTGTTTTGAGTTGCGGGGAACGTTACAGTCTGCTGCCAGAGAAAGTGAAATATCGAGACAATGAGATTTGGCGTGAGATCAGTATCTCAGCCTGACTCTTTGAAGTGTCTCAGCTCACTGTTGTGCTGTTAGCTGAAAGTGCAGAGTACCCAAAAGGCTGCTGAGGTGCTATCACAAGCCGTTCTTCCCGTTTCTGAATCATGAGGCGTCAGTCACTGGAGGGCGTTCCCCAGTTGTCGGGGTGGCATATTTTCACCATAGCATGACTAAAGCGTAGAGGATAAATGGGAAGAGCACCCACTGAGAGAGACTGTGTGAGCGCTCATTATTTCCCCTCCCCCAGTTCCTCCCCCTAAGGACCCCACAGGCACATGCTATGATGGGCAGGTACATTCTCTGAGGAATCACTCGCTCGAAAAAGGAATAAAATCCTTTAAAAAGAAGCTCTTTTTCATTTTATATGGGTTATGCACCATTTTAAATGCAGCCCATTTGGCGATAAATCAGAGTTATTGAGGTGAAATGAATTGAATGCATTTTTCCAATACACTTTGATTATGTAATAGTGACATATTTATACTAAAAGCAAAAAAAATAATAAATAAATAAATAACACATAGAAATATTTGCTAGTGCCTTGGTTTAGTCCCCGATTTTGTTATTTTGGGAGAAAAGTGAATTGCAGACACATTGGCGCCAGAATAGTTGTTTATCACAAAATATAAAAAACAAAAATCCAGTTGTTGTTTACGGTTGTCTGATTCAAATCAGGAAGTTTTTGTTCATTGGAAGTTAGAGTGCTGTACTATCAACACTGATACCAGGTGAGGAGGATGGACCAGCGGTGTCTGTAGGTGTAGACAGAAAGAAAAGCTGTGGCAGACTGTGGCACCCTGCTGTGTAAATGGACCATGTGTTCACTGTCGGAACCAGCAGCCAGTCATTAAGGTTTGGCTGAGACTCTAATAGGGCCGAGCTGGAGCTCTCAGCTCTCCTGACATCAGTTCAGTGTTATGAGAAGTCAGACACCTCAGAGTTCTAGCATCCTACTAAAAAACAACAGAGATCCTTGGCAACAGCAGTCCTCCACAACATTATGACCACCAACAAGTAGTGTGTTTGAAGTTGCATCTTGGTGCTTTGATGATTGACTGTGATGTTTTTGTGCACAAGTGAGGACACCTTCAACTAGTTTGCTGTGGAAGGAACATAAGGGCTAACAGGCGGGGTACACCCTGGACAGGTTGCAAAACCAATGCAGGATAACACGGGGACACACAGGACAATCAACAATGCAAACATACACACACACTAACGCCTGAGGACAAGTTGAGAAACCAATCAACCTGACCGTCTGTGGGAGGAAGCCGGAGTACCCGGAGAGAACCAGCGCATGTACAGAAAGACCCCAGGCTGGGATTCGGGAGTCGAACCCTGGACTTTCTTGCTGCAAACCACTGCAACACTGTGCAGCTCTAATAATAAAACATGCTAGTATCAAATTAAAGAAAGGAGCAATAATTTGGCTTGAAACTGAAATCGGAAAGGTTTAATCCCTTTACTGTAAATGGGCGATTTGTTTTGATAAAATTTTTACAACAGAGCTTTGTAGCTTTATCCGTTTAATTTTCCCTAGAAATTCCCGGACACCCTTAAAATGTGTGTTCGGTTCCTGAGTAAGGAGAAGCATAATCCAGAATTTGAGCTGCCGTTGTCAAAAACTTGGAAGAAAAAAGATTGCAAGGGACTTTCTAAATTGTCTGAAGTTTTCAAGGGTTCCTGATTTCTAAGTTTTTGAGGGAAAATAGTAAGAGTCATCACGGTCATCCAGAACTAATGCCAACTAAGCTTCTTGAAGTCTGAAAGTTAGATGAATGTGGGACAACTCCAGGAGAGGATGGCCACCTAACTGCAATGATTAAAAACTGACATCATTTAGACCCTTTGTGACTGAATTACAAGAGATTTGCACAACTTATACAAATAAAATATTCAGTCAGTAGATCGTAAGTACCAACCTGATTCCAGACATTTTGTGTATTTCCTTACAATTTTGTGTCTGCAACTAGTCACAGCAAAGTACCGCCTTTAGATGACCAAAGTCAATAATACCTTATTTTTACTTTAACTTTAAGACTCAGGTAAAACTATTCTGTAGGCCAGGTGCCTTTATGTAATATAAAGGTGTTAAAGTACACACCAGGAAAACAAAACCACACAACAAGACAGCCGGTATTATTAGTATAATGCCAGAGTCATTTTCCATATCTGTACAAAAGGTTCATTCAAGCACATAAATGTGGCATTATCTCTTTCTCTGAGTAGAAATTACCTTGTCAGATGTGCATAAATGTGGAAGTGGAAATAATCACTTCACTCAATCGAAACACTGACAGCACTGTCTGTGGAAGCCATTAAATTTGTCATTTTGTTTTGTACGGTTCAGTTCATCAATAGGAGCACATCAGTGTTCAGGGTGACATACACACACACACACACACACACACACACACACACACGCTGAGGCCACAAAGTCTCTGCTGGAGTCGGTACTCTCTGATTCCTCTTATAACAGAGCTGTAAAAGGAAATGAGTCTGAGTAGACGACTTGGTCTCATTACCCACGGCATGTATCACCCAAAGTTGGAGCAACACATTTGGAGTGTGCTTGGTTCACTTCTCTTTAATGGATGCCGGTAATCTGCCTCCCTCCTCGGACAGATTCTTCATCACATGGTCAAGATGTTCTCCGCCCACGGCTTCATTTTCTCATCTCATGTTTTAAACTCCCATCATGCAGTCAGATGCAGATTGATGCTTTCACTTTCCTTTAAACCCTTCTCCCACTTCTGGTCTCTGTTTGCTAGACTTCTCCTGCCGTAGCTTTGCACATGGAGCTGTAATTCAGCACAGGTGATAAAAAACAAACAGGCGGCGTTCTTATTGTGCTGTGTTGGGGGCGCTTGCCCGGCCTCGTCGGCGTCCCCTGCAGTGGCCACTAAACCGATTCCCTCCTCTCAGCTTCTGTTCATTTATTTCTCTGCAGGTGCGTCGTAACAAGTTGCAATGATCCACGGTTTTTATGTGGTTTATTCGGCAAAGGCAAAAGTTTTCCCACTCAGAGGAGCAATAAAACGGAGTGTAGATTATTACATTCTTGATAATACACAACACAAGAGAATTTTCAACAAGAAGTTTTTCTATGTAGGAATAATGAAACCATCTGAGTGATAGCGGCCAAGCAGTGGCATATCATACAGGAGGGTCATAGTTTCTAGAAGTTTAACTTTATTTCGGTTACATTTTGCCATGTAACATAATAAAGTAAATATATATATATATATATATATATATATATATATATATATATATCTCGCCAGAAGAATGTGCAATCACTGTAACCAAAAATGATGAATTACAATGATAAATGAGCTGCACTGGTATGCCGCCTTTCAGACTCAGAGGACTCCAAAGCGCTTTACACTACAGTTTGTCATTCATCCATTCACACACTGATGGTGATGAGCTACGATGTAGCCACAGCTGCCCTGGGGCGCACTGATGGAGGTGAAAAGGAATAGTCTGAAGCCGAGGCTAATTAAGTAGATTTGATGAGACAAAAAATAGTTTAAGTTGGGAAAATAGACTTCATCTGAGTGATCTTTGAGGAACAGAATATAATATTGTAGACGGTGGTTAAAGGGCACGCTATCACATTTTTTCACTAAAATGTTGGTTTTATTTTCTTATAACAATTTTGTGATACATTTTGGTTTCTGGAACTAATTTAAAGATGCCAATCCTGAGGAAGTAAAAAAAGACATGTCTCTAAACATTTGCAAGGTTTCTCAATTTCCTTGTAAAAATGCATGTTCTCACTCTCGTGTGGCTGAACGTATCCAAACCCTTTCTCTCAAAATAGTCACAGAGGACTTCTAGACCCCATCTTTCAGCAAGATCATGTTTGTTTCCATGAGTTAGGAAGGCCAAAAACCGTGAGGTGACTTTGAGAGGAGTCCATCCATCCATTTTTTGAATCCACGTAGGGTCGTGGGGGGGCTGGTGTCTATCTCCAGCGGTCAACGGGCAATCAGGCGGGGTACACTAAGAGCCAGTCCATCACAGGGCAACACAGCGACACACAGGACAAACAATCACGCACACACACACTCACACCTAAGGAGCAGAACAATCAACCTAACAGTCATGTTTTTGGACTGTGGGAGGAAGCCGGAGCACCCGGAGAGAACCCACGCATGCACACGGAGAACATGCAGACTCCATGCAGAAAGATCCCAGGCTGGGAAGCGAACCCAGGACCTTCTTGCTGCAAGGCAACAGCTCTAATCACTGTGCAGCCCACTTTGAGAGGAGTTGGCAACAAAATTAAAAACAAAATAAAAGGTAAATTTCCCAACAAACTAAAATGTATTTAGGATATTTTGAGATGGGTGGGATGAGAATCAGCTCCTCTAAATCTGAGACCATGGTTTTGAGTCGGAAAAGGGTAGAATGCCTTCTCCGGGTCAGGGACGAGGTCATGCCTCAAGTGGAGGAGTTTAAGTATCTCAGGGTCTTGTTCACGAGTGAGGGAAAGCTGGAGCGTTAGATCGATAGGCGGATTGGTGCTGCATCTGCAGTGATGCGGGCGTTGTACCGGTCTGTCATGGTGAAGAGAGAGCTGAGTCAGAAGGCAAAGCTCTCGATTTACCGGTCGATCTACGTTCCTACCCTCACCTATGGTCACGAGCTTTGGGTAGTGACCGAAAGAACGAGATTAATGATACAAGCGGCTTTAATGAGTTTTCTCCGCAGGGTGGCTGGGCTTTCCTTTAGAGATTGGGTGAGAAGCTCTGTCATCCGAGAGGGGCTCAGAGTAGACCTGCTGCTCCTCAACATTGAGAGGAGCCAGCTGAGGTGGCTCAGGCATCTGATTAGGATGCCTCCTGGACGCCTCCCTGGTGAGGTTTTCCGGTCACGTCCAACCGGGAGGAGACCTAAAGGGAGACCCAGGACACGGTGGAGGGACTATGTCTCTCACCTGGCCAAGGAACACCTTGGGATTCCCCCGGAAGACCTGGCCCAAGTGACCGGGGAGAGGGAAGTCTGAGCTTCTCTGCTTAGGCTGCTGCCCCCACAACCCAGCTCCTGATAAGTGGAAGAAAATGGATGGATCATGGATATTTTGAGACAAAATTGCTGTTGGTTCTTATAAATTCCACTGCCAAAATATTTAACATCCAAAATCTATAATAATTTAAAATCACTCAGGTTCACTGATTTTATTTTGACAGTTAAACTTTTAGTCACAAAATCAGTAAAATAATTTGAGAAATCTTTAAAAATAAAACAAAAAAATGTTGTTGTATTGTTTAACAAATATGGCCGCACATGCATCCAACTTGTACTTCATGCCTTTTCTGGGAGAACTGTAAATGTGAACAAACAGAAGCAACCCTGTGGAATTACTCTCAGCTTCTTGTTTTTGGACCTCATACCCCCACACTGCGGCTGGTCCGTCTTGCATCCAATTACCAACAGAGTGAGTTCCCTTAAAGCTACCTGCTCATCATCACAGACCCAGCCAGGGCCCGACTCTGGACAAAGCAAACACAGCCATCCTGCCAGAGACTGCATTGTGGAGATTAGGTTAAAAGATTGACAAAGAGGAGGGATACGAGCTTGATGAGAGCAGTAAGTCTTCAGGGAGAGGAAATTAGTTTGCCTCTGGATGCTCCCCCAAGGATCACGGTGGGGGAGGGAGGAGGATACTGGGATTAGGGACCAAAACGAAAGAGTTCTGGATCCCAGCTGAAATGACCAGAAATCTAACCAAGAGCAATTTTGATATTTTATGATGGTGGAAAATAAATCTCATTTTTTAACCTTTGGAAACAAAAAAAAATAATTAAATAATGTATTCCTGCCCTTTTCTTCAACTGACTTTTGTGCTCTGAGATTCCCCAAACTGTCGAGCACAGCTTAAAAATCTGAGTATGTAAGGTTAAAACGGACAGACAGCATGGTGAAGTGAGAGGACATGCAGAGAACTGGGATGTTTGGTACAAGCAGATACGGGCTGAAAACTTTACCAGAGGTCGAGTGTAAGACAGGTGAGATAATCCTACAGAAAGGAACGTATCTGAAGGAGAAACTTAAAGCAGGGATGGAGAAAGGGCAGTGTTAATATTATTTCTCCCGTGGTAGGGCTGTGTTTACTCTTTCGGACACTGTTGTACCTTTTGTGATTAAGGACCTTGGTTTCAGCCTCGGCTCTGAGGATGGAACGCTGATAGCAGCACTCGGCTTGTGTCAGACCTTAAACGACACAAATCAGTTACCAGATCCAATCTGAAAGGGCTGCAACCACTTCATAAATATTTCCTTTATCTTTAGGGCTATACGTTTCCATCCAAGAGTCCAGATCTCACAAGGAGCCAAATGAGAATTGAACAGGAAGAAGAAAAACTACATCTGATGTAGGGCTGCTCGATTATGGCAAAAATAATAATCATGATTATGGTGACTGAAATTGAGATCACGATTATTTAGGACGATTTTTCTATTTATGTTGATTTTATTTGTTTTTATTCAGTCATAAAACTGCTCAGGGCACAATCAGGACAAAAATAAATAAGAAACAAGATGATCACTAAAGAACTCCTGATTCCCAGTATAAAAAGACCAATATACTTATAGCTCATAGTTTATGACCCAAGGGCTGTAGTCCTTGGTTTAACTCATTTAAGTCTAACTAGTACAGACCCAAATACCAATATCTTGCAAATACTGACAGCAAGAATTATACAGTGGCATTTATAACAAATAAATGCAAATAAATTGATGTTCACAAAATGTTGCATAACATTTATTGAGTCGTGTCAAGGTGCTGTAGGAGAGTGCACTAGCACCGTGTCCTCAGAGAGATTAGTTATTATCAGCGTGAGGAACTTATTTCTACCTTATTTATAAACTATTTATTTACAAGTCCATCAGTTAATGTAATAATTGTCCCAACCACAGCTGCACCCCCCACCCCCAACCCGGTCTCACAGCAATCGGGGCAAGCTGTACGTGTGTTTAGCACGCGCACATTTAGCTGTTTTTAGCGGCTCAGGAGTCCGCAGGTGCGGTGTGTGTGTCACTCACTCTGGTTACTCCAACAGGAAGCCGGCTCCGAGAACCGTTTCTTTAGCGACCGACACATCACTACATCATTCCCTTTCCTAATGTCCCGAAGAACGGTCCGGAGCGCAGGCGGAGTGTTTAGCTAACCTGCAGGAAATGTCAATGACAGTTATCCAGAAAGTAGCTAATGGTTACCAGAGATGTTTCTGAGGTGTTCGCTAGGTACTTTTGAGATTTAAAAAGTCAAGAAGGGGGTCTGAGAAGCTGTTAAAAAATAGCGTCAAAGTCGCCAAGTTGGCAACACCCTAGGAGGAGCGCTTCATTTGCAACTCAGGGCAGCGCAAGTGGGAGGAGCAAATAATCGGCTTGTTTTGTTTTTTATAATCGTTCAAAACTCAGATCGTGATCGTGATTAAAATTCGATTAATTGAGCAGCCCTAATCTGATGTGAATATTTAGTTGTTTTAAGTGCTGAATATGCGTCATATGCACCGCCACGTTTGAAAAGACTCCTCTCAGACCAGAGCAATTGATGTTATCAGCTCTGGTCCCTGCCACAGACTTTGATGAACAGTAACACAAACCAGAAAATTATTTATTAAACAGTAAAATAATTTTGTAGGATTTTTATGAATGAAATAAATGTTTATTTATGAGACATTTAATACATTCTTTGTTAGTGATGACAAATAATGCTTTATTTATAGTTTTGTGGCACTTTGGCCCACCACATGGTTGAAATATCACTTTTATGTAGTAAAATGCAACTTGTGTTGGAATGACAGTATTATGTAGAAACGTTTGTAGTATTATGGCAGCAAAAGAACAACTTCACAATACAAAAAGTAGTCTCTGCTATTTACAGGGTATCTGCAGGTCCTTAAAAAGTCTTAAAACGTCTTAAATTAGCTTTTCCAAATTTAAGGCCTTAAAAATTACAAATAATCCTTAAATAGTTTCCAAAGGTCTTAAATTACGAAAGGCCCAATAAACAAGATTCTTTTATTTCTATAAAATTTTCATGAATTTCTAGTTAGTTTGGCATTTTTTGTGTATGATATTGGCATAAGCGGAACTGTACACATTCGGTTGGTTGTGAAAGGGGGCTATTTTTATATGAGCATGCTAGTGGGAGTTTGCGCCATGGGGAAGTGCAACATTAATGGTAACTGGATGGCTAATCCCACGTTCATGACGTGGTTAGCACCGGTTCCAGGCAATAGCTGGAAATTATAGCTTAAATTTAATTTAAAAAAATAGCTTAAATTTGGTCAAAGTGGCCTTAAAAAAGGTCTTAAAAAGTCTTAAATTTGGCTCCCTTAAACCTGCAGATACCCTGTATTTATGTGTTTGAGCTGCTTAGAAAAGTCAATCTGGAACAAGTTCAGGTTTTTATAATGTATTACTGTTAGCTAGGGGTTGGCAATATGTTAATATAAAATAATGAAGTATTTCGATATGATGGTGAGGCCAAAGCAGAGAGATCGTAGAATTGTCTCTTAAAATCTGATTTCCTGAGATTGGCTTCATAGAATTGTTTCCACCCCGACTGTTTTAGATGCAACGCACCCTCAGCCTGACTGCTTTTAGTTCTTTTCGTAAAAAGAGAGATGAGCTTACCTGGTTTTGAGCTTTAGTCTGATAATATGACCTAACAGGAAGTTGGTGATTTACACTGTAAATAGCTGTGCCAGTCATTTAGTATTACAATAAAAAAACAACACGTTGGCATTACTAGCTCTTAGCATTAGCATTACATGTTGGCATGCTACAGCTAGACGTTAGAGCTATTTTACGTCCTCCAGAGCTGCGTTAACATGGAGAAATAGAGTAGTTGCATTGATGAGAGACAAATTAGCTTTAAAGAAAGCAACGTCCAAAACGAACAAATTGTCTTGATCAAATCATGACAATATTTTTGTTAAATGACAACAGTTGCTGAGAGGTTAGGTCCTGTAACCGATGGGTGGTGGTCAGAGGGATGGTGGTGCCTGCCTCGCTGCTGTCAGCGCGCCCCACGGCAGCTGTGGCTTCACTGAAGCTCATCACCTTCAGTCTGTGACTGCTATATAAAACTCTTTGGAGTCTTCTGACTTTAAGAAGCACTATACAAGTGCATGTTATTTACCATTGCTATATATCTCCCCCACCCTTTTAATAACACAACTCACCCATATGTGCAAATGTGTAAAATAAACCACCACTAATATTTTAGTTTTTCCTCCCCTTTATGGTAGTTTCCATAATTCCCATCGTCTCCTGGTGGGAAGGATCCAAAGGCTTGTTTCTCAGACTGAACTTCTTGTGTTTGTTTATGCTCTCTTTGCTTCTTTGCAAACAAGAACACGTATAAAGTTCAGCTCTGTGGGAATCTCAGTTTGCAGCAACCGGTGCCAAGCTGTGGACAACATGAAGGACTGAAGTCCAGCTGCTGACTGCTCACGCCTTCAGCACCGCCCTGGTGTAGCAGACGGCTTTCAGATGCCACATCCTCACCAAACTCACACTGTGGACTTTGTTAGCTGGTTGACCCAGCCCGACTTCCTGCTTCAGCTATTTTTTTTCTTCAGCCATTATGTGCATCATTGTGCTTCTACAGTCACACATATAGTGTTTATTAAAGAGGATGTTGCAGGTAGTTCACCTATGATGATGTGTTTTACTACCTGCACAGGTACACAGTAGATATAGCTGCATAATTTGTAGCCTTAAAGTGGTATTAAAAAGTTTATTTGTGTGTGTTTGGTTGTGGTTCCTTTATGCAAACCATTATCCGTAGTTTGAAGTTGATAAAATGCCAAAAAAAAACACACTCTAAATTCTAAAAGCTCTTTGTGGTATGAAGAGGAAAAGGAAATTTACTATAATATTTTTTCCAAGTTTCTGCCTCTTACTCTTTATTTTTTTTATTAATTTAATTCCCCTGCGGCCATAAAACAGGCTTCCTAGCTTGTTTTGTACCTCACTGAGGGATGTTCAACTGCATCTGGAATGAAACTCGTTTCCTTTATTCTTATTTATCACGTCATGTGCTGGATCTAGTCTCCCAAACTACCAACAGCTAAAACAGAGGCTCACACATTGATTTAAAGGAAACGCCAAAGCATCTTAATTTAGCTTTTAGCTGTAACCCTGCAGGATGCTCACTCACGTGCTGGAATTCATCCATTTACTTCATGACTGATCTTTCTTGACACAACTTCACTCAAGTGAGTCAGCTGCACAGAACGTGATGTTTTTAGCCTTGGGGTGTGTGTTGGTGTGTGAATGACCTAGATTGGGCTTTTTATACTGTGTAATCCAGTTCTACTGGTGTAAAGTGAGCTTATGGACACTGTTACACCATTTATGATGTGCTATTGGTGTAAGCTGGAGGAAGTAAAACAGGTAGACTTTACCAGCTCAGTGACCTAGTGGTAGTGTATACCCTGGGACTGGGAGATCGGGGTTCAAATCCATGGTCGGGTCATACCAAAGACTTTAAAAATGGGATGCAATGCCTCCCTGCTTGACACTCAGCATTAAGGAGTTGGATTGGGGGTTAAACCACCAAATAGTTCTCGAGCATCGCTATGTCTGCAGCTCAGCGACCCCTAAGCGAAGAGGTCAAATGCGATCAGTGTGTGATGATGACTAATGGGACTTTATTATAGGACTAACCGTTCATTTTTGTTGTTAATCTGATATCACAACTGATGTTTTTACATAATTAGGGAAAAGAATCTCCCATGTTTCCCTATTTTTGTGACATTTGAGGTTTTGTAAGATTTCAAAATCCAGCCATAGTTTTTTCTGACCAGTAGGATTGGCAGTTTACAATTTTGTGCACAGATACCGCTAATCCACTTAGCTTTTTAGTTAGATTCACCAACATTTCATTGGAGATTCATTCGACTGAAAAGAGATGCAAATCTAACATGTTTTTTTTTCTACTTCTAAAGTAACTTCAAGTGTATCCCTAAAGGTTTGTATCAAACATAATGTCATGGCCTCAAGAGTTAAACATGGTTTTAAGATTTAACCAAACACAAAAAAGTGGCCCTTGTTTACTTGGAGGTAACGCCCAGATGCCCTTTAGAACTCATCAACCTACTCGGCCCTGAACAAAGCAGCAGATACCGTTTATTACTCGGTGCTTTGGTGGTAAAATGCAGTGATATTTGACTTTATGTACTGAGAAAATGCTGAGAGAAACTAATGAGATTTATGTAGCCCGAGGAAAGGAAGAGCTTTATGTTTGTGTGGTTGTGTGTCGATTCATTTATGACGGGCTTTTGTTGCAGACTGGATATATTTTTTTATTTATCTCTGAATGGTGGAAAAATCACTTCTCAGCTGAGTGAAGGTGGCTGAGTTTGGGCGGCAAATATAATCTGTCTGTCGGGCAAAATGTGAGAAAAGGGTCTTTTTCTGGAGGTTAAAACCCAGCGATGCTTCCTGCATGTGGATTACTGGCGTCTCAGCACCCTGATGTGACCTTGAAATACTTTCAGACTTTCCAACAGTGATGTGCTGATTTAGTCTTGAGATGTTCATCTTCTTTCGGGGAGGCAGACAACCTTTTATTATTCATTTTCTTTAATTAAAGCACCATCTTTTCTGAAGTTTATTGTGAAATCTGAACAGAACCACTTTTATTTACCTTAAAGTTTTTGTTTATGATCGACCGTTGTAGAAACAACTAAACATAAGCATGAGCAGTAGCTCAGGACGTAGAGCGAGTTGTCTAGTAACCGAAAGGTTGTAAGTTCAATCCCAGCTCCTGTCAGAGAATGCTGCTCTTGTGTCCTTGGGCAAGACACTTAACCCACCTTGCCTGCTGGTGGTGGTCAGAGGGACCAGTAACACCAGTGTTCAGCAGCCTCCCTTCCATCAGTGCGCCCCAGGGTAGCTGTGGCTACATCGTAGCTCATCCCCACCAGCATATGAATGGGTGAATGACTGACTGTGATGTGAAGTGCTTGGGGGGTTGTAGAACTCTAAGAAGGCACAATACAAAAACAGCCCAAAATGAGCTGTTTAAGGCAAACCAAAGATAACTCCTCGTATATAAAAATCCATTATAATGCATCTAATGACATTAATGAATGGCAGCCACTCATCAGTTAGTGTAATTTTCTCCAGACTCGTGTTTCTATAGTAGGATTGGATGTAATGGTGACAATCTGAGAGCTTCTCTGTCTTTCTGAGGATGTTATTCTGCAGAAAACTCTGACACGTTCCTCTGCAAAGTGACGAGAGACAAAAGAGACAGCACACATCTCAAAATGCCTCAGATACAAGTCTTCCTCTCCTCCCTCAGGCTTCTGACCTTAATAGCAGCCTTTTTCCTGTATGACTGGGAGATATTTAATCCAATAACTGAAGCACCCTGCTCCTTTGTAGGAATCAGAGACACATGCTCACGCTAACCAGAATGTGTGCAGTTTCTCATCGAGCTGACATCCAAAGGGTCTTTTTTTAGTAATGCAGTCACAGGCGGCAGTGGCGTTCATGGGGACGAGCTCTGCAGAGAATGGAGCCATTTGGGGTCAACTTATTTCCAATTCTTTGGAGTTTGACTCACGGAAGTAGTAGAACAGGATGCTTCCCTTTTCTCATTCGCTCAGACTTCCTGCACAAGAAGAAATGCTTTCTATTTATACAACCTCTGGCTTTTGTTCTGACTTTCTCCAAGAAGAGAACGGTTAACCTTACAGAGCATTCCACTGTGCCTACAGTAGAAAGGACTATCATTTATCATGGTACGTCAGATCCTTTTGCATCTAGAGCAGGGGTCCCCAATCCTGGTCCTGAAGGGCCGGTATCCAGTGGGTTTTGTGGTTTTTGTGCTCCAACAGACTTGATTCAGTGGTTGAAACACCTGTGCAGCAGCTCATCAGGCTCTGCAGAAGCCTGTTAATTAGCTGCTGATTGAAATCGGGTGTGTTGAAACAGTTCAAACTAAAACATGCAGGGTACTGGCCCTCCAGGACCAGGATTGGGGACCCCTGATCTAGAGGTTCACGACCCTCCCCCGGTTAGTTTTAAGCTGTGAGTGAGAAGATGGTGTTATGTTACCATTCTTACTAAAAACAAACATGTTACAATTCTTTCGTCGACTTCATCAAATTGCTAAATTAGAGGCTATTTTTTAGGGAAAACCAGCTGCTATAGAGATGGTCTTGGGACCTTTTCATGACATTTATTTGACTAAAACCAAGTAAAAAGTTCTAAAAAGTAATAAAGTTTAACTTATAGTTTATGAGTTCCTTACCTCTGGACACGAAACTCCCAGCAGTGAGGTTGAAAGCATCTTTTGGATGGTTTCCTGTGCTTTCATTTGGAAATATTGATTGGTGCCTTGCTTCTGTGTTTCTTTGCATTTGCCTGTTGCTGGCCGGTATGTATTTTTCCAGCCCCATGGTTCTGGCTTTTCTCATTCTCACTGGACCTTCAGCCTCCATGTCCAATTCCTGGGATGACCTGATTACATCTAGATCAGTGATTCACAACCTTGAGGACCTCCTTGCCAGTGTCTAAAGCCTGGGCCATTCTGTGCACTTTTTGGTCCGTTCTAGACAGGTCCTATGTTGTGAACAGAATTGTGACAAAAAATGCGGTGAACATGAGGGCGATTTGCAGTTCTGTGGCCTTTCAGTGTGACCAGCCTGGCGAGAGCTTATTGAACACTCTCATGACCAAATTCAGCTCAGTCTTCAAGCAGTTGAAAGAACACCCAGAGAGTTTCATGTTAAACTGGTGATGAGTGTACAACATGAGATTAGCATTAGTAACATTAGCAACCATAGCTGGTACATGCAAGAACACATGGAGTTTGGTTTAGAGTAGCGATGTGGACTGGTGAAATTCTGGTAATATGACACGTATTACAGGGGAGACGATACTATTTATCATCTATCTCAGGGGAGACGATACTATCTATCATCTATCATCTATCATCTATCTATCTATCTATCTATCTATCTATCTGTCTGTCTGTCTGTCTGTCTGTCTGTCTGTCTGTCTGTCTGTCTGTCTGTCTGTCTGTCTGTCTGTCTGTCTGTCTGTCTGTCTGTCTGTCTGTCTGTCTGTCTGTCTGTCCGGACGGACGGACGGACGGACGGACGGACGGACGGACGCGGGCACAGAGATGCACAATGAGAGGAAAGTGCAGATGAGACAAAAAAAAAAATGGGAAGAAACTCAAGGAAAAAACAACTCAGCTTTTATTTTTTCCCCACTTACACACACACACACACACACACACACACACACACACACACACACACACACACACAGGTTTTTGCCTCACGCCGAAAGATAAGCCTCTGGTGGGTTGTTCTTGACACAAATGAATTCAAAATCTACAAAAGTTTTTGGTTGTTCTGTGAGGGTGCTGGCTGCGGAGGTGGCAGACAGAGTTTTGTCTCTCGCTTACTGATAACATCTACTTTTGTGGACGTGGTATGGTGGAGACAAACTGCTTGTCACAGGAAGCATCCTCGTCTGATACGGCTTCATAAGGAGAACAAATTGATGTGTGTTTTAGGAAAACAACAAAAAAAAGATGGAGACTTTATAGCTGGGTTCATTACTTGGGAGTAAACCTGTTGTTCTTGGAAAAATCACCTTTTCTTTCTACAGTGCTGACAAGGCAGCATTAGTGGCAGGCAAGTTCTAAATTCATTCAACTCGGGGACAAACAATAAAGCCAGTGCCACGGCGAGGTGAGCTCAGTGAGCTGCAGGAGAACCAGCCGTGTGTGAACTGGGTCAGAAATCAAAGATATCTCAATACCGCAGTAATCATCAGCTACATTATTAAAAACCTGCCATGCCTAATTTCTGCAGATCTGGCCTGAATTGAGCAGGCCCAATTGGGGATTGATTTGTTGAGCCTGGGAGCTAACGGCAGCACTGAGCTGCTCCTTTGTCCCTGATAAAGGCAGATTTAAT
The DNA here is from genome assembly GCF_043380555.1 of Nothobranchius furzeri. Lineage (NCBI taxonomy): Eukaryota > Metazoa > Chordata > Actinopteri > Cyprinodontiformes > Nothobranchiidae > Nothobranchius > Nothobranchius furzeri. The sequence goes on along the minus strand of NC_091746.1, from coordinate 41,553,412 downwards.
GGAGATATTCCATATGGAAGCATTTATCAGGGACTGACAGGCAGGCAAATGTAGACCCCCTTTTTTTTGCCCACTTAAAGAAAGGATACTGAACTTTGATTGGCTCTGAGCACATCCTCTGTTGTAGCTCTTGATCTTTGGCGACACATCTTTATCTGACCACAGCAGATACCCACAATGGGATTTGTGGAAACTAGACAAATAAAAAGGCAAGAGAGCATACTGTGCTCATCAGAGCTGATTTTACCACCCCCGTGCACATTTAAAAACATGTTTTTCTACTTGATATCCTGCCATGCAACTACAGTGGCCTAAATGGGACAAACCAAACTAGAAACTGGTCCTATTTCAATTTTACAAGCACTTCAGTTCAGGGTTTTGGATTACATTCAGCACCTATAAAAGATATAAAGGCATACAAGGGAAGAAGTGGTACAGATGGAAGTCAAGCCAACTTTTTTTACATCAGTATAACTGGCCAAGTGCTTGATGAAAAGGTAAATACACAAGAACACAACAAGGCAGCTAAACCACAACCACTACTACATTCTGATACCATAATAACTATAGCACTCACTAGAAAACTCTCCAGCTGAGTTAGAATCCAAGGACAATAAATATGTGTTTAAAAGAATCTAAAGCTAGACAGTCAGGAAGTCATTGTTTCGCTTAATTTTGAGAGATGCACTCAAAAGAACCGGCCTATCGGCCAATATTCCCAACGGTCTGAATCATCAGTGCTCAGCTTATCAGAATCTGTAATATCTGAATTTCATTCTTTTTCTTCCTTTTCTATATTTTGGTCTGTTAATGCACCATTGTTGAGCATCAATAAAATATCTGGTCTTTCCCCCCAGTATGTCAACTTGCTAAGCACTAAGGTGCTGTAGGGTGGCTAGCCTGTGGCTAACGTTCAGCCAGTGTTGTTTGCACCAACTCCACCATTCTCCTCGGCTCACGCCAGCCTTCTTCTGTTAGCTGGTGGCTAAGCGGTGGTCGACATTGTCCGCCCAATCTCTGCCACTGCCCCCCTGAGCCACGTAACACAGCTCTCCCAGGCTCACGTCAGCCAGTCCTCCCCAGTGTGTGAATCGCTGATAGCTGTGTTCTTCCAACACATTCTCTCATTCAAAGTGGCTAAAACTGACGAAGGATGACCAAGCATTTGTTTCCAACGTGTTCAGAGCCCTAACGTGTCAGGAGGTGACACGCTGTGCCAGAGAGTCGCTTTCCGACGCCCACGGTAAAACGGACGTTTCACCGGAGTGGAAGCTGGAGGTTGTTGATATTTTGCAGTGTGGGCTACTGGACTACCGTAGCAGCAATACTTTCTCTGAACTGCGTGGCGCTAAAGAGCCTGATGTTTTTACACATTGGGCCTCTAAGTATATTTTTTATTAATTTTATTTTCATAAATAAACTAGTAGATTGTATAAACTATTTATTTTTATTTATGCACACAGTTGGAGCTTTGAGGTTCAAAATTTTTTTTTGATTAGGCTAAAAAAGACTTCCAAGTGAATCTGAAAGATCTGAAGCATAGACACAAAAAGAATATAGATCAAAGGGCATAAAGAGTGAAAACAGAAAAAAAAAACATGCAATCATATTGAAATAAAACCAAAACAAAAATAACATTTCAACCTCAATCAGTAAAAGGTTCCAAGAACAAATGAAAGGAGCAAATGGAAGAGAAAACGTCAGATCATATTAAAGTGTCCCTTTAATAGCAGCAGGCTCTAAAGCGTTGGGCTACAAAAGGAATATGTTGGACTACAGGAGGTTTTGAGGTCAGATTTTAACAAAAGGGCCACGCCTGAAGATGCCTTTGTTGTCCTCGCTGTGACCTCACCTGACCAGGGCTGCCTTTGTTGCTCTCCTGTCAGTTAATAGTGATCCCAGGAGGACTGGCTGCTCCCCGTCTCTCTATCGCCTCCATCTCTGTTCTTTGTTCACCTTCTCCTCCCTCCCCATCTATTTCTGGAGCTGGTGACTTAATGAAGACCACACTCACTATGCATGACTCCTCATCATCAGGACTCCTTTATGTTTGCTTGTTTTCCCTTCTCTGTATGTGTGTGCACGCATGTGTGTTTTCATTCTAATCGTCTATTATCACTCTCATAGTGCTACAGTGCGGTTGAGCTCTTGTAATGCAAGTTTAACCTCGAGCCATACCAGAGGCGAACACGAGGCTCATTAAAGGAAACTATGTGAACTTACTTAAAAATAAAGACTCAATCTGCTATAGCACCAAGAATATGGATAATAGGATGTAAGAATCGATACATTTAGTGGCGCCTGTGCTTGGAAAGCCTCGCCTCTGTCGGTGTGCCTCAGGGCTACTTCATCACCGCTAATGTGTGAATGTGTGTGTGAATGTGAATGGATGAATGACACACTGCAGTGTAAAGCGCTTTGAAGTCCTCTGACTCAGAAAGGTGCTGTACAAGTGCAGATCATTTATCATTAAATATTGTGATATTTTGTGTTATGATATGAATCCATATTTTAAAGCAGCAGTGTATCGATTTTTTAAATCAAGAATTCACATGAAAATATTTACTGTAATCCTTTGTGTCGTGCAATTCAAACTCCGACTGTTAGATGGCAGCATTTTTACAGTCTTTATTCTGACGAAACAACGCGACCTCACGATAACGCTGCATACATGTGTCTTGCAAACTTCTGGCCTGAGTTTTCCAATTAAATCCAGTTCTAAAAATTATAATGAACATCTGGCTTTTAGTATCGCAGTTTATCGCACCGCCCGTTCTTTCCAGTACCCCTTCTGAATTCATCCGGTTAACTTTTCCTCATCTAATTTCCTGATCAATCAGTTGCTCAAAAACAGCTTCAACAAACATGTTTCTCCTTTTCTTTTTTCTACTTGCCATATCAGCTGCTTTCACTTTATCGCTGGGGGTGGTGGGGGAATGTAATCACGATGCTGCTTTTGTCATCATAATGGCGACCACCAATTGGAGAAGGACGCTGATCTTCTGTTGCCTCCAGCCGACTCAAACCACACACATGCCTCGTTAGGGTTTGAGGTATCGGTAGATGCTGACCCCTTCCACGTCGGGAAGGATCACTGCACATTTTCTTACACTTGTTTTCCCGAGACCTATACTCCCATGGTGCCATGCCTTGGATTTCGCCCTTTTACCGGCCCTGTCAGACCTTCGTGAGCAGACCACTGAGGATAAACCTTGAGGGATTTTTCAAAAACAACACCCCGCTCTCTCCTGATGAATGTAAAGCCATGTTGGGTTGACGATGAACTGTCAGATGTGTCGGCTAACACCAGACCCTATAAATTGCCGGTTACAGATCCTAATTTAGCTGTCTTTAACATTTCCAACAATGCATCACACGGCGTCCGCCTGGGCTCCTCGGCTCTGGTGAAGGTTAGGGAAGGGTGACGGGGGTTCAGTAGCGGTCAGATCTCAGCCTTGGGAGAAAAAGGACTCTTTGAGGAGCAGAAACAGTAGTAAGACGTTTTGTGTCCGTCATGCTCTTTCTGACTGCAGAGACAAGAGGACGAAGTGGAGTGACAGGCGTTTCAGTGGTGTTCTGCCCTCTGGACAACATTTGCTCCATCTAATGAGACTATATGTAGGCACACACACGCACGCACACACACACACACACACACACACACACACACGCATGCACGCACGCACGCACACACACACACACACTGGAGTGCAGATACATGCAGCTGCCTTTCAAATAAAAGGACATGCACACAGCTGCATGTGCAAGAAATGCATGTAAATCACGCTTAATTTCATACAACGGCTTTCCCCCTCACTCTTAATCTGCTCGTTTATTTCCTAACAATTATTCTGCAGCTGGGTTTTTTGTCCATTGATGCCAGATGGATGAACTGGGAGCAGGATGTTGCCACGATGAATGAAATGACAATGTTTGAAAAAGACATTTAGCATTTTTTAAGGATGTTTTCATTTGCTGATAGTGAAATCAGAATCAAGTTAAAATAGCTCATCTTTGTAAGTAATTCAGTTCTCCTTTTTTCTACTCTTTTAATAAAGTACTGATAATCGTTGCTAATTTCTTCGTTTTTTTAAACAATGAAAATTGTTGAATATTGAAAGATGATCTCCCTTTATCCACTTTGTAAATCAAACTAATGACTCAAAGTGAGGACATTTAGTTAAACTTAAGATTTATTTTATTTTATTTTTTTTACAAATTAGCATTTTAGGGCTTCTTTACTTTGCACAGATGCTTGCTGTTTAGTACATTTTTAATCTTTTAGACCTTTATGCTCATTTCCTTCTTCCTCATGCATTTTAAAATTCATGTCTGCTTAATTGCAGTTAAAGACAACTCTTACCCTGCAGCTGTTGCCCTTTGCTAAAACTGGATTTAGGCTTTATTGTTGCATTAAATGTTACCTCACTCACTATCATATTATTAAAAAAACAAGGAGATTCTTTTCTTTAGTAAAACCACCAATTCTCCCCATTTTGGTAGAAAGACCTTCAGAACACGTTCAGGTTCTGTCCAGTGTGTCACTTGAAGCTCGCTATCAGATCCCATTCAGGACCGTCGTCTCTCCCATTGTCATGTTTATGAAGTCCATCACTTACATACTGATTAGATTGGACACCCTGGGATGTTGGAGATCATGAAGACGTAAAGCAGGCCTCCCGTCTCCGACTCCGCCTGCGTGTGTGTGGATGAATTTGTGCTGGCTGTTTATTTGTCAGCAAGGGTGGGACTGTGATTTGTGAGGCTCCTCCTGGCCAAGAATGAATAGAAATATCTCCCTGTGAAGTGATAACCTCGGGCTTAAACACAACACAGTAGCTGCATTTGTTTTGGTTTACTTTCTTTATATAATTTGCCTGTCCCTGAAAAAGCAAGCCTGTCTCTCTAGGACTATAAAGTGGAGATCAATGGCCGGCTGTAATTCACAGCCTCAAGAAAAGGGCCTGATGGATTTATCTTCTTTGTTGCCGTCAAGACGCTATTGGAAGACTTGACCCTTGGCCTAATTTATGTTTCATTTATTATGACGAAGAGGAATTTTTGAACAGATTTCTCAAAGACTTCAGAATTAATTTATAATGAAGGCTTTAAGCATTTTAAGCACATGATCAAATGTGAATATTGAACTAAAATTAGTTGGGGCAATAAACAAAAGTGTCTTTTCTCTGCACAACGTGGAGCTTTTCGTGCTTTGTAATTGAAAAGGTTATGAAGAAGACGTCCACATTTAATGCTCATGAGAAAACGAGGAAGAAACAATCTTTTATAAAGCGCCTCTCAAGATAAAAACCATGATGTGCTTCACAAGAACAAAACATTAAATATTCATTAAATGATTTTTAAAAACAATCATAAAATTTGGAAAAGTAAAACGTTTTGAGAAAAGGTAGAGAGAAAATAGATCTCGGGAAAAACAGAGTTGGTAAAAAGAACAGAGTGAAGAGAAGGTAATGATGAAGAATGAACTGAAGATCACACAAAAGCCAGCCTGAACAGATACATTTTCATCTGCCTTTTAAAGGAGACCACTGAGTCCACTGATCTCAGGCTCAGGGGGAGAGAGTTCCAGAGTCTGGGGGCCACAGCAGCAAATGATCTGTCACCTTTGCTCTTTAGCCTGGTGCTGCACAACCAGTAGGCTTTGGTCACTGGACCTCAGGGACCTGCTGGGGGTGTAGGGACTAAGAAGATCACCAATGTAAGATGGTGCTTGTCCATGTAAGACCCTATAGACCAGAACCAGGATCTTGTAATGAACCCTGACGTTGACTGGCAGCCAGTGAAGCTGGAGGAGAAGTGGGGTGATGTGGGTGTGTTTGGAGGACTTGGTCAGAAGCCGAGCACAGGCATTCTGAACCACCTGTAGACGGTTCAGGGAGGTTTTGCTCGAAGAAGGAATCCACTGTTGAGAGTAAATCACAATAAAAAAAAACAGTGCTGCATCCCATGAAAATTCAAGATCATCAAAAAGGGTGACAGAAATCTTGTTTTTAATTTCATGGTGAGAAAAGACCCAAATGAAGGGGTGAGAGTTAAATATTGGGCTGTTTTAAAGTATCCTTCTAAGAGACCTGATCTAAATCTGGATGAACATCTTTGGAAAAATCCGAGACATCTGGAGGAGGAACCCTTAACACCTGAGAGACCTGGAGCGGTTTGCTGATAAGGATCAATGGACCAAAGGACCTGTGTACAGGTATAGAAATCTGAGTTGCAATATGCATGTTTAACAAATAAATATAAATCTATCGCTTTGCTCAACCCAGTTTCATTAGGTATTTTATGATTATTCCTATTTAACCCCAATTCAAAATCAATTTTATATTTTTACCAATTTAATGATTATGTTCAATTTTCATCACTTAAAAAAATTGTTTTCAACCCTAAGGGTTTTTCTGTCTGCAGCAACAATTTTATCCACATCTGTATACATTGTATGTTGTAGAGCAGGAATGGGAACATTTTTATTAGCTTTGCATCCATAAATTATCACATCATCTGCAAAATGAGAATTCAGAGAAAACCCTGACAATAGGCTACTCCTCAGTGTTTTAAGTCATTGATTGTTTAGAAAAACATCCTTTAAAGCAGATCTGAGAATCCCAAAGTGTTTTGATTTCTTTCACTTACTCATATCCCCTTTATTTGATGACTGTCAAAATAGTTTAAATTTATTTTAGGCAAATTAAAATCTTAACTCTTTTTTAATGTGTCGAAGTTGCATAAAACCCATTTTATAATTATATATATGTATATGTATATATATATATATATATATATATATATATGTACATATATATATATATATATATATATATATATATATATATATATATATATATATATATATATATATATATATATATATATATATATATATATATACTGTATATACATATATATATATAATGTATATTCATGATTCTTCTGTAAAGTTCTTGTTTACTCATGTATTATTAGTTATGAGATTCCCGTAGTATTTATTGTCAACACTGTGTTTATTATATTTCAATACATTCAAAAGCTTTCAAAGAAACCAGAGTCAGAATTGACAGGCTTGTAATGGATCAGGATTTCAAATGAGCGTTTTTCTGACGTATTCTTCTTTCAACCAGAATATTCTGCTCTTCTCCTGCTGTCCATCACTGTGAACACACCTTTCCCATTCCAACCCAGTTCTGTCATGAAAACAGCAGTAGCTGCTGAGGTGTACAGAAGGATACGACCCCACTCGGGGATGTCCTTGTCAGAAAACAAGTGCAGAGCTCAGCAGCTCTCAATCTGCTGCCTCCAGAGAATCACACCAGCATGGTGTGGACCTAAGGATTCATCACACCCATGTTGCTCTCATAACGGTGAGGGTCTCTCCTCATTTTGGGTTTCCTCAGAGGTCCTAATGTCTCATCATTATTTTGTGCAGTGGCAGCTTTACAATATATTTTTCTGGGCTGCTGGTTTTTTGCTGTGTGGCATCAATATTATGGTTCACACTAGAATGTCCTTTAACAAAAATAAAGCCATGAGATTATAAATTAGTCCCTTTATTTTAGAGTTTTGAACTCATGTGCTTCAAAGTGTAACATAAATACAGAACTGTGAACATCAAATGTTTTTTTCCCGGTAGGGCTGGGCGATATATCTATATTTTTAAAATATCGATATAATTTTTAAACAAGATACAAGATGACTTTACATCTTTATGTCTATAATTGGTCAAACTGCTATGCCAGCGATTAGCCGCTATTTTAGCAAAATGTTGCTCCGTCTCTAAGCGGTTATTACGTGTGTTCTCACAAGTTAGCTCAATCTGAGAGCCTCTGGGTAAATGTGCTGCTCTAAACTTTGCGTTTGGTGTTGTGGTTTTTAATTATTTGGGGACGTTCAATGCCAACGGAGTTCTGTTTTTCCATCTTTCTTGTCCGGAGCCAGAGAGACGATCCAAACCCCTCCCTCCCCCTTGTAATCGAGAAATATCTACGGATAGCCGGAGTGGCCAAATTACCTCAAACATATTGCAAGGGTTTGTGTGTGTGTGTGTGTGTGTGTGTGTGTGTGTGTGTGTGTGTGTGTGTGTGTGTGTGTGTGTGTGTGTGTGTGTGTGTGTGTGTGCGCGCGCGCGCTAACAGACAGCTGTACCAGTGTTTCTAAAGCTCAGACTGGTAGAGAATAGGCACTAAGGTTAAAGTTAGACAAGAATTAATACATTTTTATGCATTTAATCTACTGATTCATGTCTATAATTTCTCAAGACAGCTTTAAGTGAGTTAACTTGTAAATATTTTACAGGAGGAAAAATATCTAGATATATATTGTGTATCGGAATTCAGCAAAAATATATTAAGATATACGTTTTGGCCCATTTCCCGCTAACAGTATTGAGTTTATTACTCACAGACAAAATGTCGTCAGTTGAAAGTTTTGAAATTAACTTTAATCAAACACTTCGTCTTCGTCTTCGTCTTCCTCCGCTTATCCGGGGCCGGGTCGCGGGGGCAGCATCCCAATTAGGGAGCTCCAGGCCGTCCTCTCCCCGGCCTTGTCCACCAGCTCCTCCGGCAGGACCCCAAGGCGTTCCCGGACCAGATTGGAGATGTAACCTCTCCAACGTGTCCTGGGTCGACCCGGGGGCCTTCTGCCGGCAGGACATGCCCGAAACACCTCCCCGGGGAGGCGTCTAGGAGGCATCCTGACCAGATGCCCAAACCACCTCAACTGGCTCCTTTCGATCCGGAGGAGCAGCGGTTCTACTCCGAGTCCCTCCCGAATGTCCGAGCTCCTCACCCTATCTCTAAGGCTGAGCCCGGCCACCCTACGGAGGAAACTCATTTCGGCCGCTTGTATCCGCGATCTCGTTCTTTCGGTCATTACCCAAAGCTCATGACCATAGGTGAGGATTGGGATGTAGATCGACCGGTAAATCGAGAGCCTGGCTTTCTGGCTCAGCTCCCTCTTCCCCACGACAGATCGGCTCAGCGTCCGCATGACTGCAGACGCCGAACCAATCCGCCTGTCGATCTCCCGATCCCTCCTACCCTCACTCGTGAACAAGACCCCGAGATACTTAAACTCCTCCACTTGAGGTAGGACCTCTCCCCCGACCCGGAGGTGGCAAGCCACCCTTTTCCGGTCGAGAACCATGGTCTCAGATTTGGAGGTGCTGATCCTCATCCCAGCCGCTTCACATTCGGCCGCGAACCTACCCAGCAAGAGCTGAAGGTCAGAGCTGGATGAAGCTAGGAGGACCACATCATCCGCAAAAAGCAGAGACGAGATTCTCCTGCCACCAAACTCGACACACTCCACACCACGGCTGCGTCTAGAAATTCTGTCCATAAAAGTGATGAACAGAACCGGTGACAAAGGGCAGCCCTGGCGGAGTCCAACCCTCACTGGGAACAGGTCCGACTTACTACCGGCTATGCGGACCAAACTCACGCTCCTCTGGTAAAGGGACTGAATGGCCCTTAACAGAAAGCCACCCACCCCATACTCCTGGAGCGTCCCCCACAGGGTGCCCCTGGGGACACGGTCATAAGCCTTCTCCAAATCCACAAAGCACATGTGGATTGGTTGGGCAAACTCCCATGCCCCCTCCATCACCCTTGCAAGGGTATAGAGCTGGTCCACAGTTCCACGGCCAGGACAAAAACCACATTGCTCCTCCTCTATCTGAGATTCAACTATCGATCGGACCCTCCTCTCCAGTACCTTGGCGTAGACCTTTCCAGGGAGGCTGAGGAGTGTGATCCCCCTATAGTTGGAACACACCCTCAGGTCACCCTTCTTAAAGATGGGGACCACCACCCCGGTCTGCCACTCCCTAGGAACTGCCCCCGATGACCACGCAATGTTGTAGAGACGTGTCAACCATGACAGCCCTACAACATCCATAGCCTTGAGATACCCAGGACGAACCTCATCCGCCCCCGGGGCTCCGCCGCTGTGTAGTTGTTTGACTACCTCAGCAACTTCTGCCACCGAGATCGGACAGTCCATCCCCAGGCCTCCCAGCTCTGGTTCCTCCTCGGAATGCGCATTGGTGGGATTGAGGAGCTCCTCAATGTATTCCTTCCACCGTCCGACTATAGCCTCAGTTGACGTCAGCAGCTCCCCATCCCCATTGTAAACAGTGTGAGCGAGTTGCTGCCTTCCTCTCCTGAGGCGCCGGACAGTTTGCCAGAACCTCTTTGGAGCCGATCGATAGTCTTTCTCCATGGCCTCACCAAACTCCTCCCACGCCCGAGATTTTGCCTCGGCAACTGCCACTGCTGCACCCCGCTTGGCTATCCGGTACCTGTCTGCTGCCTCCGGAGACCCACAGACCAGCCACGCCCTGTAGGCCTCCTTCTTCAGCCTGACGGCTCCCCGAACCTCTGGTGTCCACCAGCGGGTACGGGGGTTGCCACCACGACTGGCACCGGCCACCTTACGACCACAGCTAGCAACAGCCGCCTCGACAATCGCAGAGTGGAACAAGGCCCACTCGGACTCAATGTCCCCCACTGCTCTCGGGACGTGGTCAAAGCTCTGCCGGAGGTGGGAGTTGAAGACCGTCTTGACAGGTTCTTCTGCCAGGCGTTCCCAGCAGACCCTCACTATGCGTTTGGGTCTGCCAGGTCTACGCGGCATGTTCCCTTGCCATCTGATCCAACTCACCACCAGGTGGTGATCAGTTGACAGCTCCGCCCCTCTCTTCACTCGGGTGTCCAAAACATACGGCCGCAGGTCAGATGATACGACTACAAAATCTATCATCGACCTGTGACCTAGGCTGCCCTGGTACCAAGTGTACCGGTGGGCATCCTTATGTTCGAACATGGTGTTCGTTATGGCCAAACTGCGGCTTGCACAGAAGTCCAATAACAAAACACCGCTCGAGTTCAGATTAGGTGGGCCGTTCCTCCCAATCACACCCCTCCAGGTCAAGCTGTCATTGCCCACGTGAGCATTGAAGTCCCCCAGCAGGACAATGGAGTCCCCTGATGGAGCACTATCTAGCACTCGTCCCAGGGACTCCAAAAAGGGTGGGTACTCTGAACTGATATTTGGCCCATAAGCACAAACAACAGTCAGGACCCGTTCCCCGACCCGAAGGCGCAAGGAAGCTACCCTCTTGTCCCCCGGGGTAAACCCCAACACACAGGCAGAGAGTCTCGGGGCTAACAAAAAGCCAACCCCAGCCCTCCGCCTCTCACCCGGAGCAACTCCAGCAAAGTAGAGTGTCCAACCCCTCTCCAGGTCTCGGGTTCCAGAGCCAATGCAATGTGTCGAGGTGAGTCCGACTATATCTAGCCGGTACTGCTCAACCTCTGCCACAAGCTCTGGCTCCTTCCCCGCCAGCGAGGTGACGTTCCATGTCCCAAAAACTAGTTTTCTTGTCCGGGGATTGGACCCGCCTTGGTCTGCCACCCGATTCACATTGCACCGGACCCTTCATGTTCCTCCTGCGGATGGTGGGTCCACAGTTGGACGAGCCCATGTATCTGGTTCGGGCACAAACACCAGTCTGAAAACTGGGGCTAGCAAGAGTTTTGTGTCAAACCTTTTAAATACGTATAGAGAACATCGTTTGTAATACTCACCTTTTGAATTCTTTTGTGCTGCCATGTGGGTCTCTACTGCCTCTACAAACAGTCGAAATATGAAAAAACACCCATGGTTTGGTTCTAGGAATTATGTGCCTAGAACAAGCTATTTTAAAACATAGAACACAACCAGCTCTCATGTGTGAGAGAGAGCTGCAGCACTACTTTTATGCTGCTCCTGATATGCGAGCTTCTCAGCTTATAGCAGCCAATCAGGGGATGGGTGGGTGTGGCCAGCTCCAGCTTGTTTTCTTAAAGTGACAGATCCCTGAAATGACTCAATCTGAACGGTACTGAAAAAGTCTTTAGTAAAACTACTGAAATTGCTTCATGTGAGCATTTTTGGTATCGACCATCAGAGTTGTAACCAAGTCACTGCTTTGCAAGTCACAAGTCTTTCCAGTCAAGTCTCGAGTCAAGTTCAAGTCAAAGACAACCAAGTCCAAGTCATGTCCAAAGTCAATGATGTGGAAGTCCAAGTCAAGTCCAAGTCTTTAACTTTGAATTTTCAAGTCATAATCAAGTCATCTGTCCAACTTCATTTTAGTGACAATGATAATGAATAAATTCCAGAAATAAAGCTTCTTGAAGCTTTATTTGCTCAAACAAGCAGAAAGTGCAACTGAAACTGATTATAAACAAAGTGCTGCTGCATTTAGCAGTACAAAATCAAACCCCGAAACAAAGAATGATATATGATTCTTGTTCATGTCGTGCCACTTTTGTGCTAAAATATCAAATATGTTCAAGTCATCATCAAGTCAACAGATACAAGTCGATTCAAGTCGCAAGTCATTGGTGTTCAAGTCCAAGTCAAGCTTTAAGTCTTAATAGATTTTATCAATTCAAGTCAGAAGTTATTAAAATAATGACTCGAGTGAGCCCAGTCCAAGTCATGTGTCTTGAGTCCACACCTGTCGACCATAGCTGTTATAACTCATGATAGGTCTCTTAAAAGTTTGAATTGTGCACACACACACACACACACACACGCACGCGCACGCACGCACGCACACACACACACACACAGTCAGTTGCAGGTCATCTGCAGTAGTCTTAAAACCTTTTTTCATTGAATGTAAAGCTTTATTAGCATGGTTAAAACTAAATAGTTGGATGTGTCATGCAGAAAGTTGCATCTCCATGTGTTAAAATCCCTTGCAGCTGTTATTCCTGCAGCTTCTTTAAAACACAAGACTCTTCTCTGCCACCTGCTCCCTCTCTTAGCTCTGCTGTTGACTAACACATAAATGACCGTCTAATTGAGCTGTAATAACAGAATAATCCCTCTGACCTATTACAGTAATGCTGCAATAACCCAAACACGCAGAGCCGCTTTAAACACACTCAAGCACCACTCGACATATTACGCTTTAATTGATTTGGAATGGATATTTGTCTTGTTGCATGCTTATTTAAAAACCATTTCTTGTGCATGCAGTGATGAAAATGAACTGCTGAGCTCATGTGGTAGAGTGAATTGTATTGTGTAATGTCATGGTGACTTTGGCTATCAGGCTGAGAGGGAAATAAAAACAGAGCTGAGCTGAGATTAGACCAGGAGCCTTAAAATCGGATGTGGAAGTCGGAGGGACCGGTGGCGCCTGTGCTCGGCAGCCTCGCCTCTGTCAGTGCGCCCCAGGGCAGCTGTGGCTACATCGTAGCTCATCACCATCAGTGTGTGAATGTGTGTGTGAATGGATGAATGATACACTGTAGTGTAAAGCGCTTTGGAGTCCTTACTCTGAGAGGCGCTATACAAGTGTGGGTCATTTATCATTCACAATGAAACCCTTTTTTGCTTTTATGTTGATCACATTCAAGGCCAAAGCTCTTTATAAAAGAAACCTTCAGTGGTTAGCACAACAAAATCACAATGATACACTCAAAATAATAGAAAACATAGCAGGAGGGAGTAGAAGTTTGAAACACAAAGGGTTGCATAACAGCACCATGGAGTTTTATTGGCAGGGTTTTATTCAGGGCCGTCGCTACCTGCTGTGAGCCACCTAAAAATTAACATTTAGTTTATTTTTTTATAATTCATTCTGTCTTTTTCTCCTGAGAAAATGATTGCTCCTGTCAACTGTAAACAAAGTTAGACAGTGATCCATGATGGGGGCAAAACAAACAGGCTGATTAATATGTGGTTAATCGTGGTTTAGTTTGATGGCACTTTTATGGGCTATTCACCCCGCTTCTCCTCCAGCTTCACTGGCTGCCAGTCAACTTCAGGGTTCATTTCAAGATCCTGGTTCTGGTCTACAGGGCCTTACATGGACAAGCACCATCTTACATTGGTGATTTTCTTAGTCCCTACACCCCCAGCAGGTCCCTGAGGTCCAGTGACCAAACCCTACTGGTTATGCAGCACCAGGCTAAAGACCAAAGGTGACAGATCATTTGCTGCTGTGGCCCCCAAACTCTGGAACTCTCTCCCCCTGACCAGTGGACTCAGTGGACTCCTTTAAAAAGCAGCTGAAAACTCACCTGTTCAGGCTGGCTTTGGTGTGACCTTCACCACCCTCTCCTTATTCTGCTCTTCCGCCTTTCCCGGGATCCACCATTTTCAGTCTTATTCATTTTCTCTTTCCATTTCCTTACATGTTGTAATCAAAGTTTAAATTCTTTCAAAATTTTCCAATATTTAAAAATATTTTTTAAAAATATTTTTCTTTCTCTTTTTCTTTTTACATTGAACACTGCTGGTCGCAATATATGATAACCTTTTTGATTTACCTTATGGAAGCGTTAGAATTCAGATATATCAGGAACCTTTGGTATTTGGGGCACACTCCCCATTAAGAGGCCACATGAGCGAAACCGTGGTTCTTGTGAGATCTACGCTGGACACCAGTGGAAACAAAACAACAATACATGCATTTTGATGTATAATCCAAAGGACGTGTGCATTAGTAAAGACTATTTGTTTGCAGATGTTTTGTAAGGGTTTATCTCCCAGTAAATGGGAGATTAATGAGCGAATACGAAGAAGCCAAAGTGTATGCATCGTTTATGTTGTTCTGATAATAAGATGATTTATTCAGCCTCGCTATAAACTCCTAATGTTGTTCCCCCTCAAGCTCAGCTTTCCTCCTGTTTTATGCACATCGTTACCGCGAGCCATCCGTTACTTCCTGGCAGACTTCAGGAAGCCGTTACTTTGGTTAAACACAGTAAAGCTGATCCTGATTGAGGGGAAACATTTCCTCTATCCTGGAACCACAATCGATGCAGCGAGCTGGAAGCGTTGAGTGAGGCCAATTTGTTTTCAGCTCAGCATTACGATCGCCTGGGGTCTGGGTTTCTCTGTTTATTTTATGGCCTGAGATATGATCCCCTGTCAGAAGCAGCCACCTTAATCCCTTCTCAGGCTGGCCCAAGGCCCGGTCAGGGGAACAATGTTCTGCTTAGAATACCTCAGGCACCCACCCCACACATTTACCGGTGAGGCTTGAAAATGGCTTTGGGCACTTTTTATTCATTTTATTCACGTTAGATATAGTTTTCTTGCTGCGTTTAACTTTTTGAGGATCTTAATGTAAAATAATGGGTTTAGCAGTCAGTTTCTACAAATACATTAATTAGCTAAAACGTTCTTCACAAATAAAAATCCTATCTCTTGGTTCTTGATCACTATGACAACTAGAAATGATGACATGCCACAAGCCCACAGCTGAGAGCACTATCTTTTTAAAAAAATGACTCCATTAATTACAGAGTGGCGTTATTGTGCAGTAGCTCTTGCTGCTGAACATGTTAATTGAATGTACCGGTAATAGATTTACAGCGGAGTCAAAACGCTCCCTGAGCGGTCCCTTGCTGGCCTAAATCAAGTCAAACCGAGCGTCACGTGCTGTTTTCGCTGGACGGAGTGAGTCGAGGGGAAAGATGGATGGGAGTGAAGTCAAACTAATAATGGCGCATAAAAACTGGTCATGTGTGTTTGATGAATGTAAGGAGATAGATGTGAAAGGGAGCTGAAACAGAGATAAAGATGTGAGTTACACGGAGTAAACGATGTGAATGTAGGCAAACAACAGCGGACAGATTAGATAAATAAGACAGTTGGATCTAGCTGGTAGAGTGAGCGTTTGCCAATATTTGCTTTGTGTTCAGCTTGGATTGAATTAGAGTGATTTTTGTTAACATGCTAAATGATGTAAGTAAATGAAAATGGGATCATAGTGTTATAAGAGTTTTTAAATTGCTATCTGTTAATAGGCCTAATTCTGACATCGCAACACTCGGTGGTTACGCCCTAATAAACGACATCCGGGTAACACTAAAATTTTGAATATTGTGCAAAAATTTTATTTATTTCAGTTTGATTCATGATTTCATGAAAAAACTCTAACCTGCTAACCTAGAGCTATGAATCAGCAAACCTCATAGCTACCCTCTTGAAAAATGTACTTAAATGTAGTTAAAATGTTTCATGTTGAACTATGGCCTGTATTTGATATAGCGCCTTCTAGAGTCATGGAACCCCTCAAGGTGCTTTACAACACAATCAGTCATTCACCCATTCACACACACATTCACACACTGGTGGGGATGAGCTACGATGTAGCCACAGCTGCCCTGGGGTGCACTGACAGAGGCGAGGCTGCCGAGCACAGGCGCCACCGGTCCCTCCGACCACCACCAGCAGGCAATGTGGGTTAAGTGTCTTGCCCAAGGACACAACGACAGCAACAGACTGAGCGGGACTCGAACCTGCAACCTTCCGATTACGGGGCGAGCGCTCAACTCCTGTGCCACCGTCGCCCCAACTATAATTATCACTGGTTGACGTCGACTACATGACAGGATGAAACATCTAGCTCATCAACCAAATTAC
Organism: Nothobranchius furzeri; assembly: GCF_043380555.1. Classification (NCBI taxonomy): domain Eukaryota; kingdom Metazoa; phylum Chordata; class Actinopteri; order Cyprinodontiformes; family Nothobranchiidae; genus Nothobranchius; species Nothobranchius furzeri. Next base: position 41,536,963 of record NC_091746.1, on the reverse strand, counting down.
TCCCCAGTTGATGGTGGAATTAATCCACCAATCTCCATTTTAAGATTTTTTTAATGACCACTGGCGTGTGTTGTAGCTGGCGATGAGTTTCTGAGCTGCTCAGTACCCATCCTGCGGCATTGTGAAAAACCAACTAATCCTAGAAACAACACATTTGTTCTGTATGAAATCAATTGATAACACCATATTTTCCTTGAAAAACAAGTTTTGTTTTTATTTACCGCAGTTGAACACTTTCTAACAGCTGCTGAGCTGCTGTATCTCTCTCTCTCTCTCCTGATTAACACTGAGTCCTCTGGAGAATTTTCCAGATGATATGGGAGGATTTGTTCAGGGTTTTCTGGATGGAGACGATTAAGCCTTGGTGCATGAGGAGTATGTGGGGGAAGCGCCAACGTCCACTAATTAGGCTGAAAGTTTATTGTTAAATTACTTATTGATCGCTGCAATCGGGCAATTTAACAATGTTTTATCATTTGAATATAATCAATTGTACATCTCTAGGTGACAGCAGTGGTCTTGAAGGTAGAGTTAGTTAACTGTTATTTATTAACTGTGTTCCAGCAGCCGTAGCAAACCAAGATTCAGGAAAATAATCAGACAATTATATGTCTAAGGTTTCCAGGTCTAAAAGGCAAGTTGATGTTTTCAGTACTTTTCCTCCAGCTTTCATCTGCCCACATCTGGTTTCCTCACCTTCCAGCTGAAGTTTCTGATGGTTCACAGTCTAACTATTACAGGCTTGTTCAGCAGCACATTTTACCTGGTGTGAAGGTGCGCTTGATGCCATCTTCACACTCATTAGTACATCAGTGCAGGCGCTAATGGAGTTTGCTTCCTCGCTGCAGGTTAGAAGCCTCTGTGGTTTTTAATGCCTTTCACCTTTTCCACATCTATATTTACATCTTGTCTCACATCTTTATTTTCCATCTTTTGTTGCAATCTCGTCGTCTTCTCAGCCATCCTTTTAGTCCTCCAGCCTTCCAGCGTTTTGGCCTCCTGTCAGTCAGCTCACAGCCGGATCGATGGAGGAGGCTACACGAGATGCTGTGCAAGCTCTCTGCTGTCTCCGTTCGCTCACAAAAGGATTCATGTTAATTACTTTGATATGTGTAGGAACTATATCCCTTTGTAGGTTTAAGTCTGCCCTCTAAACACACTATTTTAGCCAGAATTTTCCCACATGACTGTCTTCATACGTCAGTGTGACGCTTCTCTATTAGCTTCTGACATTCTTCTGTACTTTTTAGCGCACTAACATTGCTCAGTTAGTTTGTACTTGTTTCTCTTTTCTCCCTTATCTTAGTGCTTTCACTTGTTTTGTGGTTAGTTAACTTTTAATGTAATTTTATGCCTGGCTTTTATGTGTGTTGTATGTTTTTAGCTTTATATTTTACTCCTATGCTGTCTTTGTTGTTGTGTGTGAGTCTTTCGCTCCCCTGTACAGCACTTTGGCTACCTGCCATGCTATTTTTAAATGTGCTTTATAAATAAACTGGTATGGTATGGTATCAGCATCTGTTTTATTGTCGCTATGAGACTGGTGCATCACCCCTTTTCAATATCAAAACATGCAAATGAAGTGATATTGTTGGTTTTCTTATCTTACTGAGGTGTTTAAATTTGCTTCTGGTCGACCGCAGCAGAAGTATATTAACTTGTAGTTTGTTAATTGAACAACTTTTCTGGTCTTCTATTCTATTCTATTCTATTCTATTCTATTCTATTCTATTCTATTCTATTCTATTATTTCAATATTAAAAGAGACATATTAAGACGTTTATCTTAAAGCTTCTTTCCGGGGTATTTCTCTTATCCGCTGGCACCATCTAGTGGCTGACAAGCATATCACACAAAAAGTCTGTTCCTCTGTTTAAGATGGCGACTTCACATTTCTTTCTTTTCATAAATGTGCTTCTGTAGCTGACAAAAAGAGCTAAAACACGTTGTTTTACGAGTATTATTCTCATGTCATGCTGTGCTCTCATATATTTATATTTTAGAGACTTGCTTGTCCGAGAAAAGTTCATCAACTCTGCATCAGCCGAGGTATTCCTTAAATTTGAAGCAAGTAAGCGGTAGTCTAACGCTATTGGTTAGTTCTGGTCAGTGCTCAGTTTCCTATTGCACGGAGCTCTGCGGGGCAGGGGCGTGTTTAGCAAACCCCCCCCCCCCCCCAAAAAAAAAAACAAACAAACAAAGAGGTGTTGCTTACATTTTATCACAGTACATGACGAGACAATCACATCTACATATTTCTGAAAAATCATACATCATTTCTGAAAGGGGAAAACTCCAGAAAGCAGCTTTAATTTATAACATTTCTATTGTCGATACCAAACATGCTCATGAAGTTCTTATCACTAAATCTCCATCACATGAAGGAACTTCAGCAGTTTTATTCTTGACGGTTTTAAGAGACGATGTGTAGTTTTCACCTTTAAAGCTTCTTTCTTGAGTATTTCTCTTATCTGATGGCACCATCTAGTGGCTGACAGGCATTTCACACAAAAAGTCTGTTGCTCTGTTTGTTTAAGATCGCAACTTCACGTTTCTGATTATAAATGTGCTTCATAGCCGAAAAAATGAGCTAAAACATGCTGTTTTACGAGTAATATTCTCATGTCATGTTTTGTTTTCATATATTTTAGAGATTTACTTGTCCGTGAAAAGTTAATCTATCTCTGCATCAACCGAGGTATTCCTTAAATTTGAAACAAATAAGCGGTAGTCTAACGCTATTGGTTAGCTCTGGTTGGCGGTCAGTTCCCTATTGAATGGAGGTCTGCGGGGCATGGGGCGTGTTTAGCAAAAAAATATAAATAAATAAAAAGAAGCATTGCTTACATTTGATCACAGTACATGATGAGATAATCACTTTTACGGTTTTCTGAAAAATCATACATCATTTCTGAAAGGGGGAAACTCCGGAATGCAGCTTTAATCTCTAGAAATTTCCATTACAGTGTTGTTGAAAATTAATTAGATCATGCCCAGATGTTGGAGTAAATTGGTAGCTTCATAACATATAACTATAAAAATCATCTCTAAAATAAACAGGAGCGGGTCTAAGTCTTTAGGCAATGCCATATTAGATTCCGTCTTTCCTTCTATGGGAGCCAGTGAGGACAAAATGCATTTACTGTGACCTTGTTGAACCTGTTAATGGAGGGCACATGTGTCAGACATATTTCCAGATAAAATGTGACAATAATCTGATTTTGGCTTGTTAACATAAACTGTAGCAGCAAACAAACATACTCTTTTAGGACCAAGAGGAATGTTAAAGAACTACTCAAAAGCTAAATGAACTTTTTTCTTCTTAATTTTGTGGTTTTAATCTGTGGTACCATCATCAACATAAAATTAAACTAAACATCTGAATTCAACCTGAAAGCTGAAGCCAAAACAAAACTAGGAAAGCCCCTATTGGCTGATTTCTTTACTAGTTATTTCCCATCCCTTCCATAAAAAACAATTAGTACATTTAAAGAAAAAAACAAACTTCCAGGAACTTGCTGATGGAACGTGTTAAGTTCTTAAATGCATTTTTTGCTGTTCTATATTAAAGTGTTTTCACAACAAGAGTTACAAAAATAGATTTAGAAACATAAAAAACAAAAATCTCCTCTTGAATATAGTTATAAATCATCTCTAGTAGGATTTGTTTGTATCTCATTATTTGCTTTCTCTGTCAAGTTTTCACTAATTATTATTCTCTTCTACTTTTTTTTTATTTTGTATGACTCCAGTTTGTTCTAGTAGATAGTGCTGGTAGTCATCTGCAAACTTTTGCAGATTTGCCTGTTTATAGTCCAGGGTTTGGTGACTTTTCTGGCTGAGTGGCACCAGAAACAGACTTGTAGGGAATTGAAAAGGAACATTTGCATTATGGTTGTGGTTGTAACACAATACGATACAATAAACTGCAACAGACTGAGCTTTTCAAGGTTTTATGGTTGTTTCTTTTTTAATGAGATGATAAAAGTTGGCTTCAAGTTACCAATATGGACCTTTGTTATTTATCTGGAAGCTAGATTTTGCAGTTTGTACTTTATTGCCTGAAACATGCAAAACCACTTTTATAGTCCTTTTAAAGTCAGAGGCAAAGACAAATCCTGTATGCAGAATAATTTCCTCTATCATTATGGGTTATATTTTTCATTTTGGTTGTTTTTTTATGATTTTTTTAGCCCCCTGTCTCCCCGTTTTATCACTGTTTTTTATGTTTGGCTCATTTTTGTTAGGGTTGAACTCGTATCTTTCTTTTCTCTGTTTGTGATGGTTTGATTCTTTATAGATCAATAATTCCCAATACAAGCCCATGTCTCACCTGCTCTGCTCTTCACCCTAAAGAAGATCAATCTCCATAAGTCAGTCAAACAACCCTCTAAGGTGCATTCCCACTCATGTGTGCCACCAGAGTCTTAGATCTTTGTAGTTGCAGCTCTTGTCTTCCAGCTGAAGATGATACTTTCACCCATTGTGAATTTATTAAAGAGGCGCCGTTTTTGATTTGATCTTTAATCAAAGCGGAGGTCAGGGTATGAATGTCACCACACAGTGGGAGGAGAACAGATGACGACTGCAGTATTCCCTGGGTCGTTAATAGCTGCTAATATAATGGAAAAGTGGGAATAAAGAGAAATGAGTGGATGCCGTTAGGTGCTGATGCCTTTCAGCGTCATTAACTGCTAATATCACAACTCCAATGGATCAGTGCTTGTCTCAGGCTCAGTAACGCACAATAAAGGTTATTAAGAGATTTATTGGATCACATTTCATGGGCTTGCATACAAAACAGATTCATTTTATTCTCACAATTCAAATTATTTTATTTAGATTTCCAGGAGAATAAAAACCGAACAGGCTTGACGGTAAAGTGACCATTTATTGGTTCCATCATCTATAAACAGATGTAACTTGTTTCCTAATGTCAAGCTGGACAACAGTATCCTGTTACAAAAGATTTTAATTAGAGTTGTATATGAGTCACAGGTGTGGCCCTATGCATAGTGAGTTCCTGGTGTGAAGCGATAGAATCACATTGCATAAAATGTCAGAGACAGTAAGACGTAATGGGCCGCTGCAGGACTGGATGTAATGCAGCGTAGAGGACAGGACAAGGCATGTACCAGAGACAACAGCGAGGCTAATGCAGCATCAGATCAGAGACGTGGGTCACGACATTGACTAACATTCATCATGCTGGATGACAAAATATGCTCATCATGTGTTTTAGTGGGATGTCCAGAGTTTCTAGTGTCATGCTGATTCAGTTTAGAGGATGGTTTCGGTTTTATGATGTTTTTAAATATTCGTAAATGCATACCACAATAACGTACTGCCGTATTTCACCCAACGTGTTTGTAAGTATTGACGAGGCCAAGCTCTGCAATGTGTCCTGCTAAAGTAGCTCCTTTTGACTAAAAGTGAAGAGTCTGACAAACATAACAATTAGAATTGAAACCAGAAAAGGGAAGTTTGGGATATTATCCAGTTCAAATCTTTATATTAAATCCATAGAATTTCTGCAAAAGAACATCATAACAAGTAATAGTGGGCAGACTAAAACATAGTACTACTAAATTCACCATGCATACATATTCTCATACTGTCATTAATCAGATAGACAGGGATAGAGCTCATATTTAGTACTTTACTGCACTTTTTCTGGAGTCATAGAGTAACAACAGTACTGCAAATGATTTGACTGCTTCTTCTCTGATATATTTGAACAGGGAACCTCTCACACCAGTGGTGCTGTTGCTAAATACGTGAGTGTGTAATGAGTGGAGGACCCTGGGAAGTGCAGCGGTTTGGCGAGACCGACAACTGGATGGTCCAATAGTAACTTGTGCTGTAGGTGGAGGTTTTTTAGACAAATGTGAGAGAACTATACTTTAATCGTTTTTTTAGTTATTTTTTTAATCTCCACAATGTATTTATAGCTATACTATTTTAGAATGTTGTTAAGAGGCATGAACAGATGTTTAAGCTAATTTGTTTTCTGAATTAGCCATTGCAGCTTTAAGCCCAGTTAAGTTTGAGGTTCTTGTCTGGTTTCTGGTTCTATGTTGGTTCCTTTTGCGTTAAGGAGAAGTTGATCTAGTGTGCAGTCAGGATAAAAAACCCACGTCAGAACTCCAAATCCTTCTACAGGAGCCTTTACCAATTACATCCAAATGCAAGAATACCTGTTGTCTGTCTGTTTTCACAGCTCAGATATGTCTGTATTGTTTGGAGGGGTTTGGGTTCACCTTTAGTCCAAAAGATGATGAAAAGTCACTTCCTCAGCCATAGAAATGAGTTCATGATCCAGACTGATGAACGCGCATGCTCCCTGCAGTCTCTTTTTATCTCCTATCTCTCACAGAAACTTGTCTTTTCAAACTTTCCTCTGGGTTTATCCACTTTTTTTTCTGTTTGCCTTGTCTAATCTAATCGGTATTATTGAAGGAAGTTCTGTCACTGGTGCTGAAATTTTGCAGACTTTATTGGCTGCTGGACTGTGCGGTAATAAGGCAGCCCTGTTACAGAACAGCTGACAGAAAACAGGAGAGATTGGGACTGGGCATGGATTTAATGACTCATCAGTGTGGAGATACAAAGTCTTGACTTGGACATCAATTCAGTACTTCTGGACTCAATATCCGATATTTTAGATGTATTTCTGACATAGAGTCCTCGTGGAAGCTCGATACAAGTCACCTGATAAAGGACAAAGTATAAAAGACCACAGTTGGCTTTGCAGTTTGTTCTTTAAATAGAAATAAAGTGAATAAAAAAGCACCGTGTTACAGTTTTACTGACCAGGCAGTTATTGTTGATGAAACTGAGGGGTGTTATTGAGTTTGTTTTGGCGCAACACGCCTCTGTTCAGCGGGGCGATGCCATCGGCTCCCTGCTGCCTTCTCCGTGTCAGCAGGTGCAGGGTGTGCAGCAAGACGTGGAAAACAAATTAGTCAGCATCTGCTGGGATGATTCTTTCCCTTTCATTCATCGCATCCTGCCTCCTCCTGTTAGTGCATGAGGTAGAATGAAGGTTTAAAATATCATTTGTTTAGTTTTAAGCCTCATGCTAAACAGCAACTATCCATGTTTCTAACTTAATGAGGGATTGAGCCTGCGGTAAACCTCAGGGCAAAACAACTCATGAATGAAAACCCAGAAAACTTTTAGTCTACTTTTAACAATAGAATTTATTTATTTCCATCTCTGGAGCTCTTGTTTTCTATAGAGACACATTTTCAGCCTTGACATCTACCTCCGGGCTCTGGAGAGCAGAACCACGACATGACACGGTGGCACACAGTTTCCCTTATAGACTCCTGTCAGCTTAAAAGTCTCCGTGCATCCTGTTCTTTTCACCCTGGAGGCTTTAGCTGTGGCTCACCAGAGCCTGAAGAGTCCAGAAACACACAGCTGTCCACCTTCAACTTGATCATCAAAATGCACCAAGTCATCAAGTCTCCTGCAGGACAATATCGTGAGATTTGATGTTGGGTGAATTTAGTGTTGGCTGAAGTTAAACGTAAAATTACCCCTGCAGGTTACATTAGAAAGATCTCAAGGATTTAATTACATTGTTCTCACAGAGAGTTTTCCTCTCCACTGTCGCTGCATGCTTGCTTAGTATGAGGATTGCTGTATAGTCACTGACACTAGTCAGTGACTTGATGCAATTTGCTGGGTTCCTTATATAGGAAACATTATTTCTGATTGGCTTAATGAACTGTGAATTGGAATGTTTATTATGTGAAGTGCCTTGAGACGACTCTTGTCGTGATTTGGCGCTATATAAATAAACTTGAATTGAATTGAATTGTTCACTTGGCAATTTAACTCATATTTGTGAAAAGTAACCATGCATTATACAGTCTAAACCTGCCTAGTTCTTGGGAATTATGTATTTTGCAAGGCAGAAATGTTGATTAAAATATAAGTTATGCCCTGAATAATTCAAAATACTACATTCATTAATTTGAAGGTCAGAAAATGCTAAAAAAAATCAATCAATCAATAATAGGTCACAATCTAATTATTGTTGCATATATTAAAGATCACATGCTTTATAATGCCAAACATGGCCTATGATGCCCATGCTTTAAACCTGGGCAAACCCACGTGTTCTTTAAAAACCCATCAGTGTCAGGCAGGAGGTTGAAACTGCTGACATGATGTCTAAAGCAGATACAGGATGTCCATCAACACCCGGCATCTGACGCTCGCAGCCAAAATGAAGTTGACCTTGTTATTTCAGACTGTCGTGCTCTGCTCTCTAACAGACACTGTGTTGTGTTTGCTGGATAACATTTTAGGACAAGTGATGTTGAGGAGTCCAATTCAGGAAATCCTAAAATGTGGAAGTCCGTGGGTTTGACAGTTTTATCTTAGTTCCTGTAAAACTCACATTAAATTGTTGTTTTCTGAAGTGACCTGGGGAAAGAGGCTGAATTCAGGCGAGGGCATCTCTAGAGAGCAGTAGTAGATAAAACGCTTGTCAAAGTGACTAATTTCCCTTATGAAAGCCGTCCTGTTAGACCTACTTGAATAGATGATATTGTATGCTGGATTATCATTATACACTCACTGTAGATAGCTCTCCAATCCCTTATAGACCTCTGTAACCCAGTTTCAGCTCATCAGATCATCAGAAGATGCAACTTGAGCTGATTCCACCCATCCCCCAGTGGTATGACCTTGGACCTTCTTGTTTACACATTCGTATGACTTGTCAGAGTGTCCCATAGGTTTACGGTGGTATACTTTCTAAGGATTTGAACTCATGAAGGTATTGTTTTTGACTCTGAGTAAGAGAATCTGTGTTGTATAGCTGCTAACAGAGAATCCACCATAGATGCTGAGTTTATCGTTCTTCGGTCTATTCGGTAAATCCTGACTTCCCTCCATAATCCCTCTGATAATACCCTTCGCCTGCCTTTGAAAGCAGAGTGTTGAACAATGTTTCTGATGTTTTCCGGATTACTGGTTTTAGTAGGATGGTGTTTGTGAACGCTCTCCCACCAGGGGGAGAGTGGTTCTTCTTGTATAGAGCCCCACTTAGGCTCCCCCACCCCCTAACATCAACAATCAATTCCTCCTGGTAGATGGACTCCACACTTTTACTTTGAACCCCTAAAGCATCCCAAAAGACCGTCTGCCAGAACAAGAAAAGTGAGACAATGGAACAAAGAAAGCTTCCTGTAAACCAAAGAAATGAGAAATATTAGAATTCAGAGGAAGCAGCTGAGAAAAACTAAAGCATATTAGGAATAATTGGAAAACTGAAAATAATTAATGGCAGATTAAAGAACATTGGTTGTTATAAACAATAGAAAGTTGGTTATTGGTTATTTTGATCCTTTTGGAAATTTACTTTTATGTCAAAATAATAAGAAATAGGGATGTATGAAAAAATTGAAGAAATATCACAATATTTTGTGTTTTAAAACTGAATCAATATTTAAAAGCAGCGCATCAGTTTTTTTTTACTGCCATTTTACATGCAAACATTTACTGTATGTCTTTTGTGTGGTGCAATTCAAACTCTGACTATTAGGTGGCAGCAGCTATTACTGCGTGGACTGAGTTTTCTAATTGAATTGGTCTTAATAAAAAAAAAGTCAAAGATTGTGAGACTTTTAGTGTTACGATTTGTCTTATTGCCTTCCCTGCATTGTAATAAGCCTAAATGTCATTTTGCCTGATTCTTGCCGATGGTCCCCGCAAGCAGAAATTGTGTTTCCACTGTGTGAACTTCAGGGTAAATTTACAGGAACTTCCTGGCATGCGTGTTTCCACTTGACTGGGTTAGCCGAACGACCATTTTCCGGGCCATTTTCAGGAACCTTCGGAGTACCTGATCAGGGGTAGGTACTCGTAATGGCCCGGTGGAGTTGCTGAGTGAATCCTTTGGTTATGTCACGCTGATTGGTTTTAACCCAGTAGGAAATTACATCAGTAGATGTCCAAAACAGTCAACAATAGTAAAATTAGAAGAGTTGCTTGTGAAGCAGAACGGAAGCAAATGTTAAAGTCCCAGTAGTCATCACACACTGGGCGACGGTGGCACAGGAGTTAAGTGCTCGCCCCGTAATCGGAAGGTTGCTGGTTCGAGTCCCGCTCAGTCTGTCGCTGTCGTTGTGTCCTTGGGCAAGACACTTAACCCACGTTGCCTGCTGGTGGTGGTCGGAGGGACTGGTGGCGCCAGTGCTCGGCAGCCTCGCCTCTGTCAGTGCGCCCCAGGGCAGCTGTGGCTACATTGTAGCTCATCCCCACCAGTGTGTGAATGTGTGTGTGAATGGGTGAATGACTGATTGTGTTGTAAAGCGCCTTGGGGGGTTCTAGGACTCTAGAAGGCGCTATATCAAATACAGGCCATTTACCATTTAATTCATCTCTGTATTTGACCCATCCCTGTGGGGAGCGGAGAGCTGCAGCAGTGGCTGCCCTTGGGAACTAATTGGTGATTTAACCCCCCAATCCAACCCCTTAAAGCTGATTGTCAAGCAGGGAGGCATTGGGTCCCATTTTCAAAGTCTTTGGTATGACCTGACTGGGTTTTGAATCCCGATCTCCCAGTCCTTGGGTGGACACTACCACTAGGCCACTGAGCACCAATCATGCTACTTTAAAATTACCATTACTAAACTCCCAAACCCAGAAAACATTGCATAATTCCTCCACAAGAAAAAGCATGGGGCTTTGTTGTCTTACAGAGTACTATAAAAAACTGAGCTGCTTCTGGTCACTGAATACCACATTTTACATGACATAGCTTCTCCCATTCAATGGATTAAATTATGCTGTACTCTGACAGAATAAAACTTTTAATATTATTAATGTTACAGTGGACGCTTTTTTGCACTGATCAGTGACATCACTTACTGCTGATACATTGGCGGGATGCTGACTTCTATGCAAAAACCTGGAAGGTCTGAATTGGAATGGAGACACAACAGCTGAGAGGACCAGGCAACCGTATCTCCCCATCAGTTTACCAGTCCCAGAATTTGCCCTGAAGTTCTGACTATGAATACTAGGGATGTACATGGTTTACCGGTTAATGGTAGTTAATGTAACCAGGTAAAAATAGTTTTGCCCAGTTAACTGCTTCAAGTCCTTCTGCTGCACTGGGTGCCATATATCATGTCCCACTAGATGGCGAAAGATTGCCGCTATCAAAATATGTTTGCTGGGCAACTGCAGAAAAAGAAATGATCTCATTACATGACAAAACAAATGTGCTTAAGCATGAAGCGGTTAGCAAAGAGCACGGCGTTGGAGCAGTTTATTCTGAGTTATTTCACTCTTGGAACACAATAAGCCTCACATCAAAGAAATGTTAGTGCAATTATTTAGTTCAATGTAAGGAAACTAAAGTGGTTTTTAAAAACTGTGGTCTCCAGAATGCGCCTGTAAGCATTAGGGGTGTAATGCTTCACGGTGAAGTGTTGAACCACTTCGGTTTGGCGTGTTCACTTGCGTACCGTTTTTGTAGATTTTTTCCGTTAAATAATTCATTTTTATTTGCGCGATTTAAGGCAAGTTTCCACATGGACGCTGTATTTAGTGACACATGATGGGTGCATGCACCCGATCTCCATTTAAAAAATGTGATCTGCAAATTCTGACCAACACCCTTCAGGGCGGATCAAACCAGCTGGCTGTCGCTGCTATTGTGGAGCCTGTAGAGATGCTGATGCATCGCCCCTCCCTCCCTTCTCTCACACTGTGCCGGAACGCAGCGGCAAAAATGTAAACAAACATGTCTGCAGAACGTCTCCTGTTACCATTGATTTAAAGTTTTCATTCTACAACAAAAATACAGCGCGGAGGAAGCTCGTTATTTAATACGAGTTTTAAAGAAGAAACTCTGGGCGGTGTGAGGTGATTTTTTAAGGTTTGCTGCAGAAATGAAAACACGGAGCATCAACAGTCAAACACAACACTTGTCTGTCTGTATGAGCGTGACACTCATAGCTGCACAAATAACCTGTGAAATAATTAAAGACACAATCAGCAGCCTGTGATGACACTTGGTTCTGCTCGCGATAGGAGCCGCTTTAGATATTAAATAAATAAATATAATAATATGCGAAAAATTAATCAAACCGAGGTCTTCAAAACACTGAACCGAACCAAATATAATTTTAGCGTACCGTTACACGTCTAATAAGCACACAATCACAAGCAGCGCTGTCTATTTGATGCCAGACGGTCCGCTGTGCAACAAGTTCTGTGTCTGACAGACATTTTAGCTGTCACCCCACTCTCTTTACTTTTTGTTCATAAATGTAATGAGTGTGGGACTTTAGTTGTGCATGAGAATTATATAAAGGAGTGTAGACGTACATGACTAATGGAAACACACCCATAGACTCTGTTTCTCCAACTGGAATCTGTTCAAGAATATATAAAACAGTTTAGGGAGACAGTTTTCACTTTCTGGTTTTTTTTTAAACACACCTCAGAATAGCGAAAAGTGTTTACATTTTTTTTTTTTGCAGGTGTTAAAAACATTTAAGCATTTGACAAAAAATGTTTAATGGATCCGTGTTTCCTTTCAACACACCACCTCCAAAACCTTGCTAAGTTTGGACACTTCTGGTGCACAAACACACGCCTGCCCTCTGACGCACACATTTTCCAGATCCGTCCTTCTCTACCTTAATGAGGAAGCTCATTACGAGCAAACAAGCGGCTGCTCCTCTGAATAAACAACAAGTTCAGCCCTGCTGCTCTGCACCTCGCTGAGCAGCGGGGCTGAATATTTTATTGATCCTCCAAGTCCAGCTGCTGATCTGTCTTGTGTACTCCTGTCATTAATATAGTGTCTGCAGAACAAAGCCCTGCCTCCTATGAGTTCATCAGGTTGCAGCTGATGTTAAGTGGTTGCTTGTTGCGCTCTTGCTGCTATGGGAAGAGGTCAGAGACATTTTAAATTGGTTAAAGATCTTTGTTTTGCTGCAGAATTCCAATTTTTCTCATGAAATGTTAATACTTATGTGAATAATTTAAAGCTCCTAACATGAAAATCCAGTAATGTGTTGGGTATTGCTGGCTTCCTCACTGTCTCGCCCTTGAGCCATCTTTGTTAACAGCTCTGTAAAAAAGAAGATGATAATGTTGAGCTTGTTCCACAGCCCTGTTAGAGGACATGCTTGACTTGCTGTAACTCTGGATTGAACCGAGCCCGTATTGTAGAGATTTGTTTCTCCTTTTTCCTGTCTGACTCATAAGGTGCATGTTTGAATATTTTTGGCTGACTTGTTTTTGAACCCTCACTGAATTCAGGAGTGCAGCCTGAAAAAACACTGAAGTCATGTAAGACTCATCTGAAAAAAGTGGCTGATCTAACAGGAATCCCTGCTAGAGCAGCTGTTACAGTGAGAAAATGCTCTTTTTGTTATTTTTTCTGTTTCATGGAGAACGTGGTTTAGGAAAATTGTATTTCCAAGATGATTTGAAGAAAATCAGTCTTGATAAATGCCACAGTCCATATTTAAAAAACAAAGTTTGAGCTTAAAAATGTTACGAGTAATAGTTTAGTGGTAAAATCATGAACACTTAATAAATTATACCTCGTCAGTTTGGAGAAACAGAGATTTGCTCTGACGAGATTGATGAGCTAAAGGCTAGACACAGTGTGGTCCAGACCAAAGAGGATTGCTGCCATTAAAAACAACTTTAATGTAAAAAATGTTACAGAAGTTCATGAGATCCTTCAAAGAGCCGTCTGCTACACATCAAGTCTTTCTAATGTGAAAATTACTTAAAACTATCTGAACTTTTCAGTAAAAAAGCATCAGAGAGGAATAACTAGCAGTTCCTTCATTAGGAGGAAGTGGGAGACAAGCTGAGATGAGCTGAAATCAGACGTAATAAATCACAGGTGTGTACTCTGGGTTTATTTACAGTCCTTATATTATCCATTCTAATCTCAACTTTAAAAAAAAAAGAAAGAAAACAATCTTTTATATAGCTCCTCTCAGAATAAAAATCATGAGACGCTTTACAAGAACCAAAAAAGAAAGATGAAATAATATGATTAAAATGAGAAAAACTATATAAAATATAAAAACTGACCCTAATAGTAAAGAGGGAAATCAGTAGATCTGGGGAATGGTGGAATTGGTAGAAAGAGCAGAATAAGGAGAGGGTGGTGATGAAGCCCTTTTTAAAGGAGACCACTGAGTCCACTGATCTCAGGCTCAGGGGAAGAGAGTTCCAGAGTCAGCAGGCTTGGATCACTGGACCTCAGGGACCTGCTGGGGAGTAGAGACTGAGAAGATCACCAATGTAAGATGGTGCTTGTCCATGTAAGGCCCTGTAGACCAGAACCAGGATCTTGAAATGAACCCTGAAGTTGACTGGCAGCCAGTGAAGCTGGAGGAGAAGCGGGGTGATGTGGGTGTGTTTGGAGGACTTGGTCAGAAGCCGAGCACTGGCATTCTGAACCACCTGTAGACGGTTCAGGGATCATATTTGAAGTCAACAAACCATTTTCCAGCAAGTTAATTTGACATTTGCTCTTTCTCGGAGGCTTACATAGTCTGGAATTGTGTATTTATTTCACATTTATCCTTTATTTTTTCTGTCAGTCTGTGCATTCCTTCCTCCCAGACAGAAGTAAACATTATTCTGTTGCAATGACTATTTTCTTCCATGTTTTTTTCTGCTTTACCTGATTTTACTTTTTATTTAAAGCTGTTCATTTGGGACTAATGTCTCCTACAGGCTGTGGGCTTTCACATTTTTTTTATTTTGTTTTGGGTTATTTTGGATCCAGTAGATGAAAGGATTCCTGATCAGAGGAATTCCCTTAAGAACACAACCTAGATGAGGCAATTTCATTACAGGCCAGTTTTACCAGTAGAAGCTCAGGAATAAAATCTTTTCATGTTTCTGTGCACATTTTTGGAAAAAAAAAATTGTTAAAAAAACTTGCGTCAAACAAAATGAAGACTACATGTAGCTGCAGTAAATCCTACTTGGAAAAAAAATGAAAATCACACTTTTATGAAGTTTTTCAGCTTAAAACCCCACATTTTTGATTTTCCTTTGGGACCAAACCATCTGATGAGCTAAAACTGTGTAATGAAGTTATTCCCTCTAATGGAATTAATTACTGTCCTTATCTGACCAGACAAAAGCCAACTGATAGATTAAATTAGGATGCAGCATTCCAGCCTCAGATGGCTGACTGGGAAATGGATAGCGATTATCTCATCGCCTCATAGCAGATCAGTTATTAGGGCTTTCTTAGCGTGAAATATTCAACACAGCGATGACGGGAAGCCCCAACCATATCCAAGATTCTGCTGGACTTATAGATTTTGGACATTTTTGATTGCTATCAGAGAAAAAGTCAATAAATGCACCCACGATAGTAGTCGGCAGTTGTCATTTTCCATTTCACTCAAAAGAGAGAAGGAAAACTCGAGTATGCATCTATAGGAATGGTTTGCTGGTTTTGCTGCAAAAAAAGTAAAAATAAGATCTGAATGTTCTTGCTAGCTCAGAGGACATGAACTCTATCTAAATGTTCACAGGAAAGAAAAGAATAGAGAATAAAAATATTCATGCTTATTTTTAATCCAGTTATATTCAATTCAAGTTTATTTATAGCACCAAATCATGACAAGCGTCATCTCAAGGCACTTCACATAATAAACATTCCAATACACTGAATACAGGTCAATTCATTAAGCCAATCGGAAAAAAGTTTCCTATATAAGGAACCAAGCTAATTGCATCGAGTCGCTGACTAGTGTCAGTGGCTTTACAACAATCCTCATACTAAGCAAGCATGCAGTGACAGTGGAGAGAAAAACTCCCTTTTAACAGGAAGAAACCTCCAAAGGATCCTGGCTCAGTATAAGCAGGCATCCACCACAACTCACTGGGGATCGAGAAGACGGAGCAGACACGCACACGCACACGCACACGCACACACACACACACACACACATCAAGTAGTGTTTCTATGGTTACATTGTGATTTCTTAGTAAATATTCAATTTGGCGAGAGATAAACTTTATTGTATTTATCCTAGTGAATCTATAATTAAATGGTTAAACTAGCAGTAGCACATTCAATGTCAAGGAAGGTAAAGTGTTATCATCAGGAGAGGGAGAATGATTAAATGGTTAGCAGCAGTGTGCTAGACGATGGCCCCCTCCGTGAGGCTACCACAGCTCAGCAGAACATCATTGTAGCTTCTTCTGGGGAGAAAAACACTTAAAGAAAAAAATTAAGTTAACAGCTGAAATTGCAGAAAATAATACAGTTAAAGAGCAAATTGTAGAAGAAAGTAGTAGAGTGTGAAAAGTGGTCATTGTGTCCTCCAGCAGTCTAAGCCTATAGCAGTATAACTACAGAAATAACTCTGGATAACCTAGCCTTTTAGACGGAGGCATGTTGGAGGCAGGGCAAGGGAGAGCCGTCTTTACCGACTGTACACTCCACCTCCCTCTACTCCCCCACTTGTCCAGATCTAGGCTAACATCAGATTTTAACCATAGGCCCTATCAAATAAAAATGTTTTAAGCCTATTCTTAAAAGTAGACAAGGTGTCTGCCTCACGGACTAAGGCTGGGAATTGGTTCCACAGGAGAGGAGCCTGATAACTAAAAGATCTGCCTCCCATCCTAATTTTAGATATTCTGGGAGCAACCAGTAAAACTCGAGTATGTGGCTTCATCTTTTGGATAAAGAAAATCATTAATGAAATTAACTTAAATTTACATTATGTAACTGTTCCTTCCTGTGACCTTCCTGTGGAGGCCAAGTCTTCTCTCACAACCTTGTAAAACCACATTGAGTCCCTCCACTATTGGTATGTATCTTTAATAATTTAATTTATCAGCTAGATGTTTGAATTTGCAATCTAATTTAGCACTAAAGTGATGGTGTATAGGTTCATTGGAGATAAAGGGCATTACTTACCTAAGTCGTTGCATACAAGCAGTATTTTTGTGTTCGAGTAAGACCTTACCAACGGATGGCCATTAGGGTAAAAAATCCCTGGGAGCGCAATTTTCAAATGAGAACGTCATCAGATCGTCCATCCTCAATACATCAGACTCCCTTTCATCACTGGCAACCAGTGAAGAGGTAAATATGTAAAACAACGGAGTGGCAAAAGTTTAGTAACCACTTGTTAAAAATCAGTAAATGTATTTTGTCCTCACGGGCTCCCGTAGAAGGAAACATCACATCTATTATGGCAACGCCCAGAGACTTGCCCCTTCTTTCCACTGGCCATGAAAGCGGTCGTGTAAAGTAATAGTTGTTTTACCTGCAAGCTCATTCCCAACTGGGAGCAATTCTTAAGTGAAACGGGAGCAAAAGCGTTCCACACAGCTGATTCCGTGAGGTCACAAAATCACAGGAGAATTGCAACACCACGCATGATTTCAGAAGTCCACCCAATAAAAAGCAAAGAGAAAAAGAGCTGAATGTATCAAGAAAAGTCTGGGGTCTATTTTCTGTTCTGTTTACATCGGCTGCAGGGGTAGTATGGTTATCTGCATGAGACTTTTATTTTGAAAGTTTCCAGATGTTTTATACTGCTTTTGTGTTTGACTTCCTGTCTGGCACGATCTAAACTGTGGAGTTTGACATGTTTTGGAAGCGTAGCCATAAAAAATTGACTCGGAAGTTTGAAATGAATTGATAAATGATAAATGACCCGCACTTGTATAGCGCCTCTCAGAGTAAGGACTCCAAAGCGCTTTACACTACAGCGTATCATTCATCTATTCACACACACATTCACACACTGATGGTGATGAGCTACAATGTAGCCACAGCTGCCCTGGGGCGCACTGACAGAGGCGAGGCTGCCGGGCACAGGCGCCACCGGTCCCTCCGACCACCACCAGCAGGCAAGGCGAGTAAAGTGTGTTGCCCAAGGACACAACAGCAGAATTCTCTGTCCGAAGCCGGGATTGAACCTGCAACCTTCCGATTACTGGACAACCCGCTCAACCTGTTGAGCTACTGTTGCCCATAATGATAGCGTCCTCTTGCTTCTGAGGTGTGTGCAAATCATAACACTCAGCTGCTGGTGGAAAATAACTCATCCACTATACCGGCGGCTAAATGCTGCGTAATAAGTTTCGTGACGCTTTTACGTGCAGTGGAAAGAAAGGGTTATACCCGAGCCGATGTATATTAGATCTGATTTGTATGGTTATATGTTACGAGGCCACCAGTTTTTTCAACCACTGGGCATCATTTAATTCCTTTTCCACAACATTTTGATGGATATTTCTAGAGATTAATGGTAAAAAAATACACATTGTAACTTTAATAGATGAATGACTTCATATTACATGTTGCATTTGTTTTTCATTACTAATAGTTTGGATCTAAAGTTTTTTTTTTTGTTAATTTACTTTTGATTTATTATTATTTATTTTCCTCTGGTGAGCCCATAAATATGCATTTTGAAACTTTCTATGGGAGTCTTTTTGTGAGTAAAATAAATAAAAGAGCTGCCCAATTATTACAGCACATAGTCAGCGGTAGGATTCTTTTTTACATGTTACAAACCAAATAATTCCCATCAAGTTAATGAATCAACTTATCATCCTCATGCAGTTACTTTCACAAACAGCAAAAATTAGCCTGATAATTGGGTTGATCTCTGAACATGTTAGGTAGGCAAATATAGAATTAACCAAACCTTACTTTACAAACCCTTATGACATAATTGTGTCACACACAGATGTTCTTAATCTTTCCTGATAATCTCAGTTTCCTATAATTACCTATTTTCTTGAACAATCAAATTAGCAGTCTTGGACTAATCCTTCCTGAAATGAACCATCTATACTCACATACAATTACATCAAACAGATTTTGAAGTTGTTGATTTTTATTTTCGACCCTTTTTTGCCCCTCCCACGTCTCATCCTGTTGCTCACTCGTCCAGTGGTACTCCGCTGGTTGAGACCATGTTACACAGGATTTATAACAACCAGCAGCCCCTGCATCACAGCTTATGAGGCGCAATGCTTGGATGTATAATACCTCACACCATATAAGTCTTTGCAACCAACAGCAGCTTCCCACAGAACCCATCTGTGAAAATGCAATAATATCCTCCCTTTTTCCACCCTCTGGGAAGGAGGCGCCGGCATCTTTATCTCTTACCGGCCGACACTCTCCATATTCCGGCTCTAAATTACTTCCTCTGCCTCGGTGATGGAGAAGTAAAAGAAAATGATAAGTCTGAAGGCGTGAATATGGAATTTATATGCTGTATAAATGGCAGTTTCTTGTGGGAGACCTTTCAAAGTGGGGCCTCTGACAGATTGGCGAAATGACTGTGAGAGCTGATAGGAAGAGAAGGATCTACACTGGAGGGGAAATGAAAGAGTGTGTAGCATACATCTGCAATTTTTCCTCATCTATCATATTGTCATACAGTACAGTACACTATAACCTGTGTGTTTTGGTTCAGTGAGTGTATAAAGCACTGCGTGGGGGGACAGGAGAGCAGTAAACAAATATTTCACTGTAGCAAATCGCATCAGCACTTCTGCAGCTGGTTAAGGCAAACTACGAAAGAGGAGGGGTGCAAATCTGGATTATTACACTACTGAGAAAGTTATGAGTCCATTTTTACCCTGGTTTCAGTGATCAACTTAAACTTGTTTGGTTATTGTAACAAATTATGATTATTTCAGACCATGTTAAAGGTATGGGAACACTGAAAAAAACATTTTTAAATGATTTTTTCTGATCATAATCGCTCACTCTGAGTTTTTCATGCAGGCTGAACATGGAAATAATCTCCTACTCTGCTGTATTAGCTTCTGATAGAAAATAAATGGTGAAACTCTTAAAATTTTAAAAGCCCAACATATCAATGTCACACTTTTACATTTATGGACTCGTGACGGGAAATGCCGTTGTTGGTTTAGCATCCAGGAAACAGCATTTGCTACTCCACCACACAGCAGAACCCCTCCAGGCTTGTGTTACTGGATAAGACATCAGTGTTGATGATCAAATGGAGTTAGTGGTAGTCACGTTGCTGTTAGCTAATATGAGGCGAGATGTCCAAATATCAGGAAGTAAGACACCAAATCCTGCCTGAAGCTCTCCTCTGATGTGGCACTCTGCTAGTTCCTGCTAATCATTTTTTATCTTCTACATAAACAGATAAATAATAAGTGCCCCCATTAACCGATGCCTGTTTGAGTCATTTATTCATTTGACAAATACAGACACAAGTGACTAAAGTTGTCTGTTTACTTATCCATCCAAATCCAGAAAACTGCAGCTGTTACTGATGATAAATGGATCAGTCAATGAGGCGAATGATTAAAGCCGACTGTTAGCATAAACAAGATCAGCCTGACCCCGTAGAGGTGGTGTTGATGAGGAACAGCTGCCACTTTGTGATATCCCCACGTGTTCCAGCTGGTTATGGCGAGCCGTCACCTTCCAGCAGATGTGTACACACGGGTGTTAGGTGTAACACGCTGTGGGCTGCTGCCCACATGCCCTCACTTAAATATCAGCCAATGCTGCATGACAGATCACGTATGCTTGGAGACAACGGGAGGAAAATGATGGAAAATCTTAAGTATCACCGTGATCTGGACAGTCAAGTAAAACTCCAGTGAACTTTGACCTGCAAACTTGGACCGAGGACATTGATTTTCATAGATACCCGTCTCCCTGTCTCATTTCATGTGTTTATGTCTCTGAGTGGTAAACCTGTTTAACAAAAAGTATTGATATTCTTAAATTTTTCTATTTGTTTATGACACTTGCATAAGATTAAAATCTGTTTAGGTAACATTTTATAACCAACTTTATATTGATGATAATTATAGCATAGTTAGAAAGTTCATCATGCCCTAGTGAATGTAATAAAAAACATTTCATCTAATAGGCACCATAGTGAAAAAAAAGACAAATTGCCTACACTATATCACAGTACATGATATGATCATCACTTTTATGGACTTCTGAAAAATAATACATAATTCCTGAAAAGGGAAAACTCCAGACAGCAGCTTTAACAATGTTTAAATGTAAGTGTCGATGCTAATTAATAGCCTGGCCTGCCAGACTCGTCCTCCGTTTAATTCTACACAGAGAAAGAGTCTGGTTACTCACAGGCAGAGAGGCACATGAGGGGCGGGACTAGCCAGCTCAAAAATTACCCGTCAGAAAAAAGGGTGCGACTGTACCGCGTGAGACTGTCGCTTTTTAGCTGTAGTCAAAAATGGAGTCTGGCGATGGCGCAAACATCTTAGAAGAAAGGCTTTTAGTGCTTCTACTTGTTGTTTTAAAGACATTCAAGTCATTTAGAACAGAGGAAAGAGCCGCAGAAAACTCCGCTTCAGAAGCCATCCTTTGTTGTTTATGAGAAACTGAGCGTTGCGGTGTGTGACGTACGCTGCTCAGCGCTGATTGGCTCGGTTAGAATTATCAGAGGGTGGGATTATATGAATTGAAGAGTTACCAGCCCATGCTTCGGCTGGCTGCTCAGGCTAGCAAATTAGTGCACGATAAATGTTAAACGAATGTTAAAAATTTTTGCAATGTCAGCAGTAGAAAGCCAAAAAAATAAACCACAGAACTGCTTGTTATTGCATGAACTGCTGAAATAGCGTGGTTTTGTAATTCTATGATCATGAAGCGACCTTGCCGAAACAACTACTGTATGTGGAACATTTCTGCTGCTGATTCACGTCTGAAATTCTCCCGGTGGAACGGATACACTGCTGAGTTTGCAGGTAAATTGTGTCTATTACATTATGCTCCGCTTACACAGTGACTAATTTTAGTTTAGTAACACTCCTAGTAAACATGTCAACATTAACTTCCTAGCCACAATAGTTCACCACCTTTTGATGCCACTCTTGCATCTTTCGGTGTCTTGCACACAGAGAATTCTCCTTTCATTGAAATTCTATTTTATTACTATTCGGGAGGATCCGAGGATCGTCAGGGACGTATGCTATGCAGATTTCCACTGCCTCTGAGGCAAATGTTGATGACGCTGACCTGACGAGAGAAAACACACAGTGTCACACCTCATTCTCCGTGGGGCATGTCATTTGCTCATGAAGGTCAGCTTGGAGATATAAGCTCCTTTTTATGCTCAGCTCTTCCTGTTCTTCATCCCTCCTCATTATTTGCTGAACCATCTTTCTCCCACTGCGAATGGGCGACCCACTGGAGGTGGTTGTGTGTCTGCTGCTCTGCCGCGAAACCATCATGGGAGCTACTTTATTCTCACTTCATTTGAGCGATTTAACCCCGTGGAGGTTTTGATAACCTCCACTTATCTCACAGATGGCTTTGTGCATCTGTTTGTTGACTCTTCAGCACTTGAGGGAATTCTTGTGTCACCGCACTTCTCTGACGCGGAATACATCAGCAAACTTATCGCAACAAATCCAAATCCCCTCCTTCATTTTCCTGCAATTAAGCTCCATTACGTGTTACGGAGGCCCACTTGGTGTTTACATTTCTGTCCAGCTCCTCAGCATGAGCGAGTCATTTTGAGATGATGTTTGATAATGCCCTGATTAATATTGCATGGTTCGTCTCACTCGACTATTAATGTATTCCTGCTCGCTGGTGTGTTATCTTTGTGGCCCATCTCTTAGGCGTTCCTGCTTGTTAAGTTTGTCTCGTGTGTGTTTGTATGTATATGTATATTTGCGTGTGTGTGTGTGTGTGTGTGTGTGTGTGTGTGTGTGTGTGTGTGTGTGTGTGTGTCAGACCCCCAACACACAGCCGATACAAACCTTTCCTCGGGCTCTCTGTGAGTGGCAGTGACGAGGCAGCTTAGCAAGGAGAGAGTCCAATGAGCCACCACTTTCCTTTATATAGAGAATAGTCAGCAACAGTGTACAAGGAGGCACAACTGTGGTTTCAACCAAATAATCTAACCACTTTATTAGTATTGTTGCATACTTTAAAAGTATGGAACTCTGAAAAAAAACATTTTTGAATGATTATTTCTGATTATAATCAGTCACTCTGAGTTTTTCATGCAGGCTGAACATGACAAAAGTCTCCTACACCTACAGTATCTGCTGAATGAGCTTCTGATAGAAAATAGACGGTGAAATTCTAGGATTGGAAAAGCCTGAAGGATCTACGTCGCACTGCCACTTAACGTTCATACACTCGCATGATTCATGACGGGGAAGGCTGTTGTTGTTTTAATGTTCAAGAATCAGCAGAGAACATCCCGGCTAGTAGATGCTAACCATTAGCATTAACAACACCACCACACAGAATAGCTCCTCCATGCTTGTGTTATTTGTGGAGATTGAACATCCATGTTACAAGTCAGTGGTAGAGTTGCTGATATCCAGTCAAAGGTGAGATGTCCAAATGTCAGGAAATAAGACTCCAAATCCTGCCGTCAGCGGCCACTCTTTGCAGCAGCAGTCCGTGTTAATCCAAGCACTTATGACTCTGTAGTTGGGTCTTTTCTTTTAATGTTTAGATCAACAATGTGAGATTATGTTAATTTTAACCGCAGACTAAACTCATTCCTTGAAATAATACTAGGTCTATAAGTTATTATTACCCTGGTGGTAACAATTAAACCATGTCTGGGCCAAAACCTTACACTTACTTAGACAATTTAATGAAATGTAATTATTTCCATGTTGACACAAGAACCGTGGTATTTAAGACATTTTCAACCACTTTTTCCTGTTTGGTGCAGTTGCAAACTTTCTTTGTGGTGTTTGCATGTTCTACCAGGTTTCCTTCTACTGGCTAAAAACAGACATGTTAGGTTACTTTGGAATTTGCTTGGCTTGAAAGAATCTGTATAATGCATCAACGTGAACATTAAAATATCCTAAGTGTTCTACATGAACTCATTCACTGCCACTGACGACAAGAGTCGTCATTTTAAATACAACCGTTCACTGTCAATGACGACAAGAGTCGTCATTTTAAATACAACCGTTCACTGTCAATGACGACCAAAGTCGTCATTTGCATTTTTTTTACTGTTTGGGCATCGGAACGAGCCCCCACGCCGTGAGAACAAACATCTGTGCTCTAAAGCCGATCTTCATCTGCATACGTCACACGTCACTTGATCAGGAAGCGGAAAATCCATGTGTTAGGAGATCGTTTTGGGCCGCTGATGTAAAAAAAAGTGAGGCGCGAACCGGAAAAGCTTCTGCCGATCACAATTCAACAACGGATTATGAAAGAATGGATATAGCTCGAAACGCACGGATTCTTCCAGATGTAAGAGGTGAGTCTCCGCTTTGTTTTGGTTGTTTTGGTTTCGAAATCATCCTAGCACGCAATGTTCTGTGACTCTTAAAAAAAACTGTAAAAATGTTGAGAAACGCTGGCAGCGAATGAGTTAAGTAATGGTAAATATAGTTATACATATTATCTTATTACAGATGACTATTAGAATGTGATTAGCAACAAATAAATTAATTAAAATATTTACAATATGTACTTTTTCAGGTCACCATTCCCTTTGATTATAATATTGTGACAAATATAGTTCTAAACATCAGTGGTCATTTAAAGCTTCTTTCGGGGTTTTTTCTCTTATCCGCTTCTGTTCATAAATGTGCTTCTGTAGCTGACAAACAAGAGCTAAAACACATTGTTTTACGAGTATTAGTCTCATGTCATGCTGTGTTCTCATATATTTATATTTTAGAGACTTTCTTGTCTGTGAAAAGTTCATCAACTCTGCATCAGCCGAGGTATTCCTTAAATTTGAAGCATCTAAGCGGTAGTCTAACGCTATTGGTTAGTTCTGGTCAGCGCTCAGTTTCCTATTGCACGGAGCTCTGCGAGGCAGGGGGTGTGTTTAGCAAAAAAAAAAAAAAAAGATGCATTGCTTACATTATATCACAGTGCGTGATAAGATAATCACCTTTACAGATTTCTGATAAATCATACATCATTTCGGAAAGGGTAAATCTCTGGAAAGCAGCTTTCATACAGGGTAAATGATGTATCAAATATAATTCTGTATTTTCTTGGTATAATTTAACAAATGCTTTCAGGATATCCATCTCATGTTTCTTAAAGATCAAGTCACCCCCAAATGAACATTTTTTTGCTGATAATTTATATAAAGGGGTGTTTAGTCATGCTGTTGACACATGTAGTCAATAATTTGGCACTTAACTGCATCTTAGTAAAAATTAAATTTTCTGTCTAAAACTGTCAATGTTTCACCCTCCTCAGGTAAAACTTCTGCACTACAATTGAATTGAAAACTACCATCGCTATTGGCTAATGACGTTAGCAGGCACCATATGATGTCACCGTGCCGTTGTGAACCTGTGTGTGTATTTGTTAGCAGCTCTGCCTTCTCAGTCTGCCAGGTAATGCCTCCTTGTGGCTTTTTTTCAAACAGGAAATAAGAGTGGATTTAAACTCTGGTAGGGGGTGACTTGCTCTTTAAGGAGAAGTGATGATGTTAGCAACATCTGATGAATTACCGGAACTAGCACATAACCATTGGTTTGCACCGTGAGGTTTCATTGCTAGTAGTGGTGTTTTTGAACTTTTGAAGAGGATAAAAAAAAAAAATTACCCCGAAAATATTTACTCGTGTTTCTCGTGAATATGTGCTGTTCACCGTCTTAAAAATCACCAGAGAAAATAAAAGTTGTGCTCACAAGAGAGAATTTTATAACATGCACCTTGGAGTAAGAGTGTGGCTGCCAAGGTCGGTGCAGCTTCCACCACCTCTCTGGACATGAGGAACCCAGAGGGATGTGGCTGAAAAATCTTAACTTGGAAACCACCACAAAGTTTATTTGTGCATTTGTTTCATTTTGTTGTGAAAAATCCAGAGAGGAACACCCTCATCCTACTTTGTTGTTGGATATGACAAACTTCCAAAGAATAGTTGGGTTGGGCATCGAGCATCGATTGGAACCAGGACTGTCAGTTTTTCTCACAATTTTTTAATTTCAATTCCTAGTTTCGATTCCCAGGCTGCCGACTGAAAGAATTTGCGGCCGATCTCCATGAAAAAAACGAGATGTGCAAATTAACACCTTTCAGAGCTGATCACACCAGGCCCTTCATTTATCAACCATACTCATGAACAGATCTGTGCGTATTTCGGGCGTTGGACTGATTTTACGCATTGTGTGGTATTTACCAATTTGTACTTATGCATGAAAATGTTCCTAAATATAACAGCTCTGACCACGCATACGAACTGCATCCAGTGGTAGAGTGGGGGAACCGCAGTACTGAAGGTCTCAGTCGTCCACACATGTTCCTCATTCACAAATTATTTTACCCAATAAATAAGTATGTCTGTGGAAAAAAAAACTTTTTTGCATAATTGGTGCTAAAACCTATAAAAGACGCAAGTGAGCAACAGGAATCTGACGTTATATCATGGCTGTTCTGTGTTATTGGAGGACTTAACAGAGCGTGCTCTCTGGAGGTAATCGCACTGATCTTTCTGCTATGCTGTGATTTGGGACTCTTTGTGGCATGACAGCCAAAATTCACAAATCCGATTCCAGTTCATATTTTTTTTACAACTACGAGATCCCCCCAGAACGTCCTCTGCTCCCCTATCATATATGCCGCGTTTTCATGGTAACCAGACTGAATAACAGCTCAGAGGAGACTGTACTCTTAGACAACATTTCCAAATAAAACTAACTCCAAACAAAATGACTCTTTAAATGTAAAATGTAAATGACAACCCGTTACTCCACGATTTATCATTCTTTTATTTATTTCTGACAGGAACCTCTCCCTTGTCCCGACTGAGTTTATAACCTCTGCAACTTGTTGGATTATTTTGCGCTTCGACAGCCAGTGTCTCGATCTCGCAGTCAAAAAATATTCTTATTTTTCCCGGGAAAAAACAGGAAATTCCCCCACCTGCAGAGGACATAGCGGGACCAAATATGGTTAACTGAGGGCGTCTCTGTATGTAACAGGTGGAATTTATCATCAGATGATTGCAGAGGAACATGCGTACGAAAGGCCACCGCATGTTTCATAAATCAGCTTTTTGACTGTTCCTACACACATTCTAAATTTGTCGTACGAGGGAAAATAAAACCAATTCTATGAACGTTTAATGAATGAGGGCCCAGCTGTCGGTCGCACCTCTGACACCCGCAGAGACCCTGAGAGCAGCATTGCGTCCCCATCGAGCCTAGTTAAGCACAGTCACCAGTCTGCATGAAAGCACATCTGTCCTGGGGGGCCTGGGTCTTTCCTGACACCCCCTGTAGAGCATCCAGCCATGATGAGTGGCTGAGTGGAATGGGAAAAGAATCACTGACAAAAAAAAGGCCTAAACCGGGATGGATGCAGGTCACAGACCCCCACAGCTCTGTGGATTCTGTCCACTCACACAAATGTGTGACTTCTCATTCACAGGTTGAGTTGCATCAGGCAGGTTGAAAGCTTTTGGTGAGAACATTCCATTAGTTCGGTTTTTGATGATCTGTGTTTGTGTTTTAAGGAAATTTCTAGAGTATATCAGAGCTAAAAAAAGAGAATAGAATGACTTTTCTTCCCTTTTCAGGAGATAGGTATGTGTGTAATTTAAAGTTTTCTCCAAGTTTGAGTTTTTATTTCATGTAAAATGATTCCAGATGTATTTTATGTTAGAAAACTCAAATCATGTCATCTGTGCTTTCAAATGAAACCATTGCTTTCACGATTAATTCAATATTTCCACCAGCGCAAACTGAAATTGGTTTCTTTTCTTCAACAATAACTTTTGTTTGAAGTCCAGCTGCTCCCAAGTCTCTCCACTGGGAAACCATCTTCTCTCACTGTGGCATGCACACCATCGGTCCTTCTATTATTTCTGAAATGATTTCCTGCTCTAAAAACTACAAAGTCCGCTTCATTTCCCTTCATAGTCTCTGACGGCATCACCATCATTATCATGGCGGCTGTTTGGGTTTTCTTCAGGGGAAGCTCAGCTCAGATTTAGCTCTGAGAATTCTGTTAAATTTTAAACTTTCTGACATTGAAAGCTGGTACATTTCTGAGCTCATTATGACTATTTTT
Source organism: Nothobranchius furzeri (assembly GCF_043380555.1). NCBI lineage: Eukaryota > Metazoa > Chordata > Actinopteri > Cyprinodontiformes > Nothobranchiidae > Nothobranchius > Nothobranchius furzeri. The sequence continues at coordinate 41,508,909 of NC_091746.1, read as the reverse complement.
CTGGAGTTAAAGAAACTGACGTACCAAGAAACATGACATTTGATGATAAAATAGAATCTGACAGGCAACATTTTGCATGCATGTCCTCAAACACAGCTTCTATACTTGAGGATTAGGTTTCCAAGGCCTCTGCCTCAGAGGTTTGGTTCCTTAAGAAAGCTTCTGCTGGTGGGTGGTTTACAGAATGATTGTCCCATGTATCTCATTCTGGCTGTGCCCACTCACAAGTAAAGGTTCCTACCATCAGGCTTGGTTTCTTATGGTGCTTACACATTAGCATCGGTTCCATCCCTTACGGTCCCTGAAGAGACCGTAATTTGGTCACACACAAGTCAGATTTAGGCAACACTTTTTGTTGATTTCGAAACCATACACAACAGTTAGAAACAGACTAGTGCACCCAAAAGACAAAATATCAGCTGGACTTAAATGTGGAGTCATTTACGAAATCCCATGCAAACTTTGCAATAAAACATACATAGGAGAAACCGGACGCCAACTCAACACACGAACAATAGAACATAGAAAGGAGTGCGAGAAAGAGGCAAGTCGAAAACCCACGAGCGCAGCAAAAGAAGCAGCAGAAAGTACAATAAAGAAGTCAGCCGTAACAGATCACTGCAAAAGAGAAAACCATATAATGGACTGGTACAACACAAGGATCGTAAACACCAAACAACAAAAATACAAAAGATGGATTAAAGAAGCAATCGAGATAAGGAGACGTGGATGTGGGACCATGAACAGGGACGATGGAGTTTACACATTGGACCGCGTATGGGACTGCATCGTCGGAGAGGGGAGAGCGGGCAGCAGAGGGCGACAACGTCCTCTGCTGCCCGCGGATAAACGGAGCAGGAAGTGACGCCACCATCAGCGTCAGCCTGAGGAAGTCTGCAGCCGCAGACGAAATGTAGCGACAAAACAGGTAACGAAACTGTTTCTGTGTTTTAAAAAGAATGACAGCATGGAATATATATATATAAGGTAAATGACGCTAACATGATAGGCAGAGTTAGCTGATTACCTACCTTCTGTGTTAACAGGAGAGGACGAGTGAAAGTCACCGCTGCTGCTGTGTTGAAATTCACCAGTCCGGAGTGGGTCAAAACACGTCATTAACTTTAAGTTTTTGTGTATTTTGTGCCCAAAGGCTTTTGTATATTCGTAAAGCTTCCTCCCTTGATGGAATATCTACTTAGCATTTATTGAAAGTTACCCTGTTGTCATGCTTTCTGGTAAAATAAGGGGAGTCGTTTGCAAAGTGGCAAACAGTTCCTAGAAATTGAAACAATGAGAACCGGTTCTCAACAAGAACTGGTTTTCGATTCCCAACCCTATTACCACAATAAAGTGGTAATTCTTGGTTGGATCTACATTCCTACACTTGCATTTGAACACTGGGTAGTGACCAAAAGAATAAAGTAAAGAGTACAATAAGAAGAAATCAGTGTGTTTATATATGCGTGTAAGTCGAGTTATGGCAATAAACCATTCAAAACTGGGAGCCTTTATCCTAGTGTACATATATGTCAGAAAACCAAATTCTCAAATGGTGCAGTAGGTGTCTGCAAGCACGGTTTCATGTTGGCATTCTTCCAATTAGCTTATAGTGACACAAATAGTAAACAAATGCTGGCGGGAGTGAAGCTGAAGGAGTAAAAGCAGGATATGCACAATGACTGAAGGAATGGACAACAACAGGGGGCAGCAGTAGCTCAACAGGTTGAGTGGGTTGTCCAGTAATCGGAAGGTTGCAGGTTCGATCCTGGCTCCGGACAGAGAATTCTGCTGTTGTGTCCTTGGGCAAGACACTTAACCCACCTTGCCTGCTGGTGGTGGTCGGAGGGACCGGTGGCGCCTGTGCTCGGCAGCCTCGCCTCTGTCAGTGCGCCCCAGGGCAGCTGTGGCTACATCGTAGCTCATCACCATCAGTGTGTGAATGTGTGTGTGAATGGATGAATGATACACTGTAGTGTAAAGCGCTTTGGAGTCCTTACTCTGAGAGGCTCTATACAAGTGCGGGTCATTTATCATTATCATTTTAACAAATCTGCAGCACAGCTTGTTTGGTTACTTTGTGGCGATGCAATCGCATGTTATCGGAAGACTGCTTTTGTGATCTCGTCACTTCCTAAATGGGAATGCGTAGCCAGTCACAGCTCAGCTAAGCTGTGTCAGATGCCAACTGGGTACTTCAGCTCGATTAGAATCAGCCAAACTAATGTGTTGACATGCAATTTAATAATCCAACTTCAATCCAAAGGCCACCGTTTTGTTTTCTGATGCTGCATATAAACACACTGACGTCCTTCTGCAAAGTGGCTGACTAAGTGATGAGTTTGGTTTTCTCAGAAGAACTCGGAACAGAATCCCTTCCCTATTTTGATGTTTTGGGACAATGGTAAGGATGTCTTCTGGGGACTTTCTAAAGCAATTGTTTCAGTCACTGGGAGGAACCTCAGGGTATACCCAGTACTCACTGGAGAGATTATGTTCCACAGCTAGCCTGGGAATGCCCCTGAATCTACCAGGGTTCCAGGTCAAGGCATCAGAAGAGTAATGCATTTTTAAGTTGTTGCCCTGGCAACCCTCTTCCTAAAGTGAAAATCTAATATCCTCATCAATATCTGTAAGAGAAAGAAATTCCTCCCCAGCAGTAGCATGGGTTTTCTCCATGAAAGAATCAGCCAAGCTTCCTCTCTCTTGTAATGTTCTTCTCATTTCAACAAACTGTTTGATCAGTTTGATGTGATCAAACAGGGCACATCTGCCATTGTTTTCTCAGGAAGATGTTCCAGTCCACAGGTAGCATTTATCAGTGTACTTTTCATTTATTTTTAATGTCGGGGCCTTTAGGCACTGAGCTCATGAGCCTTTTTTTCCCCCTTCTTCTTGCACATCCTGGATGGTTGTTGACCTCCCCTCCTCTGGGGCTTCCTCCAGGGTAAATGGCTTCAGGTTGAGGTCGAATACCCGTTAAGCGGGTGATTCAGTGACAGCTAAGACTGCAGTGCCCTTCTTTGAGGGCAGAGTGTCTCATGAGTGTAGAGTTGTGTGTCAGTTGCGGAGCTCCTCACTGAACTAATGACTAATGGACATGAGAGACACAGATTGATCCTGGCACTGAGCAAACCGTCCACATCGTAACAGATGCTCCTAAGTAGGGCAGAAACAAAAAATCCTAGAGTTTATTTTTTTACAGTGTTACTTTACTTACTTTCATCAAATTGTGCATCACCTGAGAGAAAACATAAGCTACACAACACTCTGTGTGTATGAGCTGAAACACACTCAGTTACTGTAAACCAGGGATTCCCAAAGTGTGGTGCGAGCGAGCTGCCGCTAGGGGGTGCGCAAGGTGAAAAGTGTAATGGCTGCGGAGCTCAGAGAAGTCTGTCATGTGTCACCATTATTGTAGAAACTCATTTGTGGGTGGGCCAAAGAAAAAGTAAGTGGGCACAATAAATGTAAGTGAAAACAAGTAAATTTTTGCGCGCGCGCGTGTCCTCCACATGTGCCATAGCTTCATAATAACAATGCGCCGAGCTTCAGCGCTCTGGCCTGCGCACGCCGATATGTTCCGTCGCGCGCGCGCGCGTGTCCTCCGCATGTGCCCCGGCTTCATAATAACAATGCGCCGAGCTTCAGCGCTCTGGCCTGCGCACGCCGATATGTTCCGTCGCGCGCGCGCGCGTGTCCTCCGCATGTGCCCTAGCTTCATAATAACAATGCGTCGAGCTTCAGCACTCTTGATAATTTTTAACGGTGTTGGAGAAATCTGAAGGTGGCGAGTCATTCTGGCAGATTGTAATTAACACCTGTCTCATGCAGGTGTTCTGACGTTGTAAACCTCACACACAGAACATTGTGGATGTAACAAAATAACAAGAAATGATTCCCATTCAGGTTATTGACAGCGCGCTGAAGATCTGAAGTTCAGAGTGCGTCTGTCAGAGGTCAGACGTGTTCCGGCTGAACCACGGCTCACGGGTGCACATGTGAGCACATCTGGGCTGGGCAGAAGTAACAACATTTTACAACATTGGTATAAATAGTGCGAGACGCGGTGACTTGAGCGGCTGTGCCGCGCGCGCGTGTGCGCGCACACACACACACACACACGCACACAGATTCAATAAGCGCACACGCTGCTTTAACTCCGGCGCGCAGTCAGACTGAAGGCAGAAATGAACGCTGCCTCCACCGTGATAAAAACTTTTAAGAGGTTATTTTTCATTCAAGGTCAAATTAAGATATTAGCTTCTGGGATGAGTCGGGTCCGCTACAGCCAGTGACTCCTCATGAACCTGACCACAACTCCTGTTACTGCAGCATTTGTTATTCCAGTCCGCGTGGCAGCGGATCGCAGATTCAGCCACACCATAAAACAGCAATAAGTCAGTCTGAGGTAAAAGTGAACATCATGGCTATATCTTGTCCCCTATTGACATTTGATTACACACGAGGTGATCAGCTCAGGTTTACGCAGAGCAGAAGGAAGGAGAGCGCTCTGGCCGCACAGGTTAAACGTTCCTACTTTAAGAAAACCAATAAATTACGTTGTTTATGTGCTACCTGGGCACTCTAAATATTTATTTAAAATGAAATCAAAGGAAATTGTAATGGTATCGAATGTTTATTAATTACTATTTAAAAAATGAAAGTGATGGGGAATTTTTTTGAACCCTGTCTGCTTAGCTTGACATCTGATATATATATATATATATATATATATATATATATATATATATATATATATATATATATACATAGAGAGAGAGAGAGAGAGAGAGAGAGAGAGAGAGAGAGAGAGAGAGAGAGAGAGAGAGACATGCCCCAATGTGGGGGCGGGGGGGGGGGGGGGGGTGCGTCGACATGGTCGGGACATAGAAGGGGGTGCGCGGCTAAATAAGTTTGGGAACCACTGCTGTAAACTATAGAAAACAACCAACTTCTGTCCCGATTAGCTCTGTTTGTAACTGACACATGGCACAAAGATCTGTTTTTGTAGTACACTAGAACCCCAGTGGTAAAAGCCAACAAATAGTACAGCTGCCTCCAGTACACCGACTGTACATGGAGTCAAAAATGAAGCTATACACACACATACATGCATGCATGCACACACACACACACGCGCGCACACCGCACACACAAAGCTGCCTCTGTCACTTTCTGCCATCTGTTAGGGGACCTGCTGATGGTTTTGGGGGCCTCAGAACTTTCCTGCATGCATAATATAATGTACACACAAATGTTTTATTAGTATAATGAATGGTTTTGCATCCATGCACAATCTATATGGAGTATTGGTAAACTTTTATGTTCCTGTATTCATACGCTGTGAACGATTCCTGTCATTTTCTGGAAAGTAGACTTTTTCTTTTAGAGTTATTGATATTTTAGGTGAATTTGAATGTGCCTAGAGTTAGACCCCAAAGTCCTCATCTAATCACAACATTTAGTCCAACTCTACGCATGCAAACAGACTTGGATAATAACAGTGGTTGCCATGACAACTTGCAAGGCCAGACCACAAAAGATTGATGCAAACAAGGAGCCTTTGATGGAGCGATTTCATGAATCAGCCAGAAAGACAATTCATATACGTAGCACATTGTCTTCCAAGCTGAATGTCAAATTTGAAATTACTGGTCTTTATTTATTTATTTATTTATTAGTTATTTACAGTAATAAAGCAATAACTAGAACAAATAAATGTATCTGCTGGGAACGTTTGTATCCAGATTATTGTTTTCTTACCCTTTGTGTCCATAAATAAAAATTTCAAATGAAAATAAATGAATTTTATAAAGATTGGGGATAGAATATCGCTTTTTAATGAGTAAAGAAGTAGTCCCAACTTTATTAAAGCAGCAATCATCTGTTAACGAAATCCCTAGGACAGTAGTTCAGCTTTTATGTTCAAAAATCTCTTCATTTGAATAATTTAAAAATCACCAGAAGCTACTGTAATGACAATTTTAATAAGCAGAGTCCCATTTCAGAGCAGCCCTAAAACCTTTAATTGTTGCCTTTGTACTCAAAGTTATCCATATAAGCTTTTAATAGGTACTCCGGGGTGAATTATCTGAACTAAAGCCCTCTGCTTCACTCTCTTTACAAAGTGGCTCATTGCTTGAAGAAATTGAACCGCGAGAAAAATGGCCTCATGAATGAACTAGTCGTCTGCAACAGATTACTGCTGCAGGAAAATAGTGCTTTTCTCATGTTGACCTCACTAACCGTAGAAAAGACGGTTGTCACCTTCCAATCCTGTGTCTTGTTCAATCTTCCACTTTAGCTGGAAAACGGATTAAATTGTGCTACTGCAGGTTATGATTATGGATATGACTACGTTACACACTTTTGCTTCATAATGGTAAATGGCCTGGTTTTGATATAACACTTTCTAGAGTAATCCAAGGCGCTTTACAACACATGAGCTACATTGCAGCAACAGCTGCCCTGGGGCACACTGACAGAGGCGAGTCTGCCATACACAGACGCCGCTGGTCCCTCTGACCATCACCTGCAGGCAAGGGGGGTTAAGTATGCCCAAGGACATAACGACAGCAACAAACTGAGCGGGGCTTGAACCTGCAACCATCCGATTACGGGGTGAGCGCTTGACTCCTGTACCACCGTCACCCCATGTTTTAAATCTTAAACCATTTAAAATTGTGTCACTTTACAATTTGTTCATCAAATTATCTTTTTTATGGAATAATTTTTACAATAATAGCTACTTGGCGATGCTTTAATGATGCCTCACATGAAAATATTAATATTTATAATGTTAATTTGTTTCTCATTAACGTGGGGGGATGAATCACAAATATTTAGTGTTACAGGTCTTGGGACTTGGACTTCATTTCCTGGATAATGACCAGGGGTCTCATTTATCAAACGTTGCATAGGATCCTTACTAAAACCGTACTTAAGCTCAGCAAAAAAAAGTACTTACGCCAAGTAAGTTTATGATCTATCAAACATGGAGTACGCACAGCTGCACGCAATCTCCACTTCATAAATCAGAGACTAACGAGAATGTTTCTCAGCTGCATTTTAGTCACATCCCGCCCTCACCACGCCCACTTACTGCCATAAATAGTCAATGCAAAATGCCTTGTGGATCTCATGCATGTACATAAGCCAGCTTGTTGCAGCGCTCCGCCAATGACGATGGCGACCGTAGATCAAGGCAGATCAAGGAAGCACAATTTCACAGAAGCAGAAAATGAGGTACCTGTGGGTGAGGTGGAGAAATGAAAGGAAGTGCTTTTGAAAACAAGTAAGAGAAAATCCACGGAGTGGCACAGCGTCGCTGAAGCCACCAATGTTGTGAATTCTTCGGATTCTGGCGGATATAAAAAAAATGGTCCAATCGGGATTCGATCCCCAGACTCCCAGGTGAAAGTCACGTGCACTAACCAGTCAGCCTAACAGAGCTCTCCCCTGTACACGTAGCCAGGGTGCATGATCAATTGGGTCACAGTGACAGGACACACACACTGTCACAGACACATGACATTCTGTCTCAATCTGTCCCCCTGCTGATATTCTGCATTCCATATTCTGCCCTGCAGGCTGTGTGTGTGTGTGTGTGTGTGTGTGTGTGTGTGTGTGTGTGTGTGTGTGTGTGTGTGTGCGTGTGCGTGTGCGTGTGTGTGTGTATGTGCGCGTGTGTGTATGTGTGTGCGTGTGGGGGGTCTTGTTCTGTGTGAAAACGAAGAGTACAAGTGATAATGCTGCAGGATTTCAAAATTTTATCCTTCTCAGCAGCAGCACTGCAGGTGCTCTCCATGTCCAAAATGTGTGTAAGCCAGGTCCTTAGTCAACTTTAAGTTGCACACATTTTTCCGCTAAGTTTTCTTTCTTAAATCCCAAAGTTTGCGTGGAAAGTTGCTTACGCAGTTTTCCGACCCTGTTTTGTGCGTAAGCAAGCTTGATAAATGAGGCCCCTGGAAGTTAGTTTTTCTTTCTAACTCCAATTGATCAGAATCAGAAGGTTTTATTGCCATATGTACAAGAAATCACAACACTAGGAAATTGTTGCTGTACTTGGTGCAAAAAGAAAGATAAAAATAAGAGATTAGCAAATATAGGAAGTAAGAATATAATCATGATAAAATAATACTATAAAGTGGCAATAATCAGAGAAGCGGCTTTTACATGCACAGTGTAAGTACTGATCAGAACCGATCAGTTCAGGTACAAACACAACACAGGGTCATTTGACTGGAACCAAGCTACTGGAGTGGGCAGTCCTTCATGAGTCCAACAGCAGAGGGGAAGAAACTGTTCTTGTGGCGAGAGGTTCTGGTTCGAATGGATCGGAGCCTCCTGCCAGATGGGAGCGAGTCAAAAAGACTGTGTCCAGGGTGACACGGGTCGATGAGGAGATTCAGCCCAGTTGTCTGTTTTAGTTGATGTCGCTTGTTTCTCACCAATTCCTCTGTCCATCTATGAGGTGCAGTTGATCAGTGTACAATGTGATGTGATGCTATAGAAACCCAACTCTGCACAACACTGGTGGTGATGTTGGACATTCTGCTCAGTTTTATGGCTTTTTGTCAGGGTGATGCCGGCCCAGCTGGTTAGGGTAGAGGGAAAATACCAAACCTTGCTGTTGGAATAAGCAGACAGACTGAACTGAACCCTTTCGAGTCACACTGAGTATTTCCACTGAAAAAGGCCCATCTGTATCTCCATTGGTTCCTCAATGCTGATTCTCATTTTCACAAGGTGGGCCATGAAGAGGAGACTGCATTGTGATAGAAGCTTTACCTCTAGCTGTCTTCAAAGGCCGTAGTACCTTCAAACAATCACTGTTGCCAAACAGCGTAGATAAAAGCTTAAAATCAAACTGTGTGTGGAGTTCTATCCTCTGGAGCAACAAAAATGTCATCAAGTAAGACAGGCGGTACTTGTTTCCACCTTTGCCCCCTCTCTACACCTTTTCTGTTATTATCTTGAGGTATTCAGTAAAATAAAAGAACACCTGGGGAGGCATTTCTGGACCTGCTCATTCCAGAGCCCGAACATACAAGGTGATGCTCTTCCATGTGCCTCAATATTAACTCTGACTGTTCCTGTTTGACAAATCCCATTTCCTGGACCCTGCCTGATCAGGGCACAGTATCTTCTGTTATCAAGACAAAATAAAACAAAGAACACCAAATGCTTTTCCATGCCCTGGCTGTTAGAGGTCTAAAAGATATGACAGCGAATAGAAAAGGACAAAGAGCAAGTAAGAAAAAAACGTAATTGAAGGAGCCCAGTGATCTAGAAACACTCATATTGCTTTTACGTCTCTTCTCATCTGCTGTTCTTCCTATTCAGCTCTTTTGTTGAGCACACCTCTACTCCTCCCTCCACCATGCAAACCCTGCATTTAGGTAATGTACCATTTCATGGAATGAAATTATAGGAGATAAGCATAGTCATCATGTCTAGCCAAAGTCTCTTCTGTGGAGAAAATCCTTTGACTCAAGGCATGCAGGTAACCAAATTTACTGTTTTTATGAGAAACTACGGGTTTACATTCCTGACTTTTGGGGGGTGGGGTCCTACAGATCCTCCCCTGGGACAACTGAACAGACATAACTGTAAAAGCTTTTCTTTCTCCTTTTTGTATAATATTTATCGAAGAATCACCATTAAACATATTACCCGAGTTTACAATGCTAAAACTTGTAACCAATATTTGTAAAGATGCTGAATCAAGAAGACCATTTGTTTGTGGAGCGGAGGTAAGAGGATGATGAAATTTTACATTCAGGAAATAATTTTACTATGTACTGTACATTCATTTCACTGCAAATGGAGTCATGAATTCATGTCATAGACATGCTGAAATGACTTCCTTGGAGCGGAAACCCCAATACCATTCTATTTGTATTATAAATGACAAGAAACCAAACTATCTGTTGTCCTTTACATGCCTTTATTTGTATTTTTTTTATTTGTTTTGGAGATCTTCGTTTGTATTAGAGATTAATAAAGTCATACAAAACAATATTACTTGGAATTGTCCTCATTAAAAGATGGTTGCCAATCAGAAAAGGATTGAATGCTGTCTCTGGGTTGGGAGTGAGTCTTGATAGGCCGTGCCATCACAGAAACAAATTCATATACATGTCAACATAAAAAAAACTGATGCAAGGAAATCCATCATCAAGGAAATTCAGTGATGTAATCCTAATTGAGGTGTTTCGATATGTGTTGTGAAACCATGTTTTTCTCCAGAGGCAAGATGAAACACTGGTAATAACCTTGGATTTAAGATACCGCTAATACCTCCACCACCTCACCCACCATGTGTGACAGAGCATCTTGTCACATTCCACATTTCCCAGATTCAGTCTTATCGACTGTGTCATTGTCTCTTTTTGTTTTTGCTCTGAAGTGTGTGACTGTGTGTGTGTGTGTGTGTGTGTGTGTGTGTGTGTGTGTGTGCGCCTCATTCTGTCAATGATTTTTGCTCTCGTGTAAGTGCTGGCTCCAGGTTGTTGTGATTTGGGTTACCGTCTAAGTGACAAGACGGGTCACCCCTGTTCTCACGGGAACGAGCCATCACGTCCATAATCAAAACAAACTGTCAAATTTAATTGCTCCTCGTGTGGGAGCTACCTGCTATGTGAGACTCCTGACACCAGTAACGTCATTAAGGTGGTAAAGTTGAAGTGCGGGATATTGGTTCGATATTGTTTGCTGTTGGTTTGATTCATTATGTCGGATCCGGAGAAAGACTCTGAGTGACAGGTGCGTTGGATGAATTGGCATCACCTGGACAAGAAGAGGGCAAAGTCCTTTGGGTGGGAATGAGGAGAATAAAGAAAACTGATACTGTTGTTTTTAGTTTGTTTGTTGTTTTGGTTAGAGCAAAAAACTAAACAAGATGTTTATTCCGTGAGATGACATTAAAACAGATGTATGGATCCGATATTAAAGATCGGTTCTAGCTGCAGATTGTCAGACATGAATACCTTTTTTATGTGCACTTATGCCAAGATATATATAAAAAAAAATTCTCCTCAAGACAACAAGTACTTCTCCCTCATGAGCTCGACCGAAGGAAACTTTGTGCCACTGTGTCGGTAAAGGATAGTTTCCTGCATTTCTGGTCTGAAAAGAGAGCAAAGAACGAGACCAAGCATGACAGCGGGTCTTGTAAAGAGACATTTACCCCCATGAGGATTCACCAGAGTGAAAATATTTTTGACGCGACTTTTTTGTCAGTTTGAGGGAAAAGTGCTTGTTCCTTTCTCCAGTACAAAATGTCTCAGATGAATAATTAAGAGCTCCTGTGGTGCTGTTGACTACAGCTGCTTTTACTGTAAGCCTTTACACTTTATTTATAGTAATGAGGTGCTTAACAAATTAAAGTCAAAATAATTGTCGTGATCTGTTGTAATGTGGGAACGGCTAAAAGTTCAGTCAAACTATCAACAAAATTCTGTGGCATCTGGTATGGGTCTAGCACATCAATATAGTACAGATTATCTACATTTACTGCATTTAATAATTTCTTTTCTCTGAGTTCCTATGTGCGTATTTGTATGTAGGGATGCTCTGATCAAATGTCGTAATCGGAAATCAAGCCCGATTACTTGATTTTCAAAGGATCGTAAGCGCGTGAAGAATATCTGATTTGAAACAACAAATATGACATTTTGATTTCATCCTGATATCAAGATTTTCAAACGGAGCAATGGCTTAGTTTTAATCTCAACAAGTTCCTGTACATCAGTATTCTTTGTTTCATGGAAGAAAAGAATCACCATGTCACACAATTACGGCAGGCGGGGATTCAGACACCATAACATGCAGCTGTTAGCTAGTAGGCTAAGGCAGAGCTAACGCGTCTCCACAGGAAAGCTAAATGTCCGTATTATGGTGATATTTTAAAGCAGCCAACAGTGAAAGATATGTTAATAAACACAGAGAAATAGTAGACCGACAGCAAAATGTTGGTGTTTCTCATTCTGCAACACCTGAGCTGACTGTGCTGGACTGCCGGTAGCTACGGTTGCTAGGCAGATAAAAGTTAGCCTGCTGACCACTTGTCTTCCCCGCCGTGGGTTTGTGCATCACTTAATAGAGATGCATAAATACAAATAGGACGTAAACAATTAGAAGTACAAGCAATTACGCTTTTTTTTAAATATATTCATAATATGAACACAATTTATTTATCAATGTATTTCCTGAAAAAGTGATATATTTGGTAGATTAATTAAGGAAATGACATAAATACAGAAAAAATAAACCTAAATAATAAAATGCATTAAGGAAAGACTTGGACGTGTTTGCCTTTTTCTTATTTTAATGCCTTGCTGAAGTATCAGACAATTGACTCACATAGGTAAATACTCTAAATCAAACGACTTGGACTCCAATTGGGAGCAAAAACAATTATCAGAACATCCCTGGATCAATGTCATCCACTTCTGGTTATGTTGTTGAAATGAAGCGGTATGCAAATATTTTAATGAGCAGTGTTAGAAAAATGCTTCAGGGTCTCTCAAAAAACTTCTAGAGGTGATTGATAATAGGGAAATAAATGAGACAATTCGGGCTTATATCTTGTCTTTTTTTCATTGTAAATGTTCTTTTTAACGAAAGATTTTATTCAGGAAGATGAGAGACTTTGACAAAGATCCATATCTAAGAGTTCTTGATCGTTTTCTTTGTGTCACATATGAAATCCTCTTTCAGTGTGGGCATCATTTTCTAAATTTCATCCTCATGCCATGAGTTCCTGCATTGAGATCTAATTCAATTTAGCATTAACTTTAGCTTTAGATAATGATTTTGAAGTATAACTGCTGTAGTTCATGAGGAAAGTTGCCCTTTTGTGATAAGTTAGTTTGTCTTTTAACTTATTTTAAAACTTTACAAAAAGATGGTAGACCTCCTTTTCTGTGTCCCGTTCCCTCCCCCAGCCTCCACCAGACTTCCCTGGTGACATGAGCTGAATAGAGACCTATAATGAGCCTCTGTCTGTTCCACACAGTGAACTGTCTGAGGCTGTGATGTGTCACTTGTGTGGGGCTTCTCTCCCCAAATGTCTGTGTGCAGAAGTAAAAAGGGATTCCTCCACAAAAAAAAGATCCAGTGAGAGGAGATGGGTGGTCTTAGACCTTTTAGAGTTGGGTCCTGTAGCCTACAGACACAATACATGCCCAGTTCAACATTAATCTTTGTTTCCAGTGCTGAGGCTCAACTTTGCATGAGTGAAAATAAGAATAATGTACTTCATGTTCAAGGTTTTAAAATAGTTTTTGTGTCTGCATAGCTCCAAATTTCCTAATTTGTACTCTTCAACACTTGGTCCTCCTTATTTGCAAGGCAGAGTTTGGTTTTCCTTTGGGTAGGCTGATGAAAACACACGTCTGGCACCAACAGCAGGAATGACAGCCTGACAGTTCATGCCTGGAAGTACAACGTCTGCTGACACTTTGGAGGGAACACTGTGATAAACCTGGCTGCTTCGTTTTTTTTTCCCCTGTCTCACCTTCCAGAGATATTTGTAGCATGAAAACCAAAGCTCATGAGTTCAGTTATCCACGATTCAACAATGATGCTTAAACAAACTAAGGAAAATTGAAAAACCCATTAAATGGATGCATTATTTTGTGATTGTGAATGCTTTCATAGCCACGTCTGAGCTGTCTGAGACTAATGTACACATATGATGCTTCAGATGTTGAGAGAAGTTGGAATTTTTCACCACTCTGAGGTTTCCTCCTGAATGAAAAAAACAAAAATAAGAAATATCGACCGGGACGAGTGTGGTCTTTGTCCGCCGGATTTGCTGTGATGTATTATACAGTGTTTATTGATCATACACACAATGAATGGCATCTAAGGGCCCTGCCAGCTCAGTGTATAGAGAATGTTTATATATATATTTGAATAGCATATCCAGACACTTTCTTTCTTTCAAGTGTGTTGTGTGGTTTTGCAACGTTGACCAAGGCTTATTGTGTTCTGGGGAGGCGTGGCGGTCATTTAACAGAGTATTGTGAAACTGGAACTTTAAACTGAAAGCAATGGTCTGCATTTCACTCTCTTGCAACACACTTCAGACCTGGGTTGTGTTTCTCACTTTGGTTCTTCCTACAATTGCGGGGTACAACTTCACCACTGCTTTTTCAATGGAAGAAAGTGCAGACTCTTTCCAGAATAACTCATAAAATGTAGAAATAATACCAAATTAAAATGAATTCTATCCATCCATCAGTCCAATTTAATTTTGCTTACCCAAGGGAAAGTTGAGGAGGTCCAAGTCTAGAAGGGAAGTCCAGAAATCCCTCTCCTTAGCAACATGCTACAGCCCTACCTAGGGATCCCAGTTCATTCCCAGGCAAGAGGGGAAATTGAATCTTCACAGTGACTTCAGGGTTTGTCCAAAGGTTCCTACCAGTAGCAAGCACCTGGCAAAATTCCAGAGAATCCCAACCAGAATGAATCCTAATATGATGATAAAATATGGGCAGCAGTAGCTCAGGAGTTAGAGCATGTTGTCCAGTAATTAGAGGGTTGTTCCCAACAAACAATGTTGCTGTTGTGTCCTTGGGCAAGTCACTTAACCCACCTTACCTGCAGGTGGTGGTTGGAGGAACTAGTGGTGCCAATGATCGACAGCCCTACTACCATCAGTGCACCCCAGGGCAGCTGTGACTACGCTGTAGCTCATTATGATCAGTGTGTGAATGGATGAAAGCCTGATTGTGTTGTGAACACCTAGGGGAGTTGTAGAACCCTAAGAAGGTGCTATACAAACACGGGCCATTTACCTTTAACCTTCCCACTGTCCTAATGGGCGGGACCGCGCGAGGAAAATTGACCATTGAGCAGGGTTGATGGTTTATCCCTTGGGTCCATGTGACAGGGGTGAGGAGTGAGCACCACTGTGCAATAAAACTCACCACCTTATGCTGAAAGAATGAGCCAGAGAAAGTTTAAGAAACCAAAACCAGACTCCTCTGTGAGTAAACATGTTAACTTCTACAACTCAACGATCTTATTCTGAATCAGAAAGCAAGCAGACCAAAGCTGGTGTGTTACATGTATTTATCCACCATCCTCACCAAGGCAACCACCAACACAACATGGTGAGTGACACAAGCAGCAAGGTGGCGGGAGCACCCTCAGACAGGGTGAGAAGACAGCCTCCCACCCAGATTTAATTGAAAATTATGACTCTAGGCCAAAAGAGGAAAACATCAATGTTAAACAAAATGGTGAAATTAGGCTTTGAATTGATCCACTGCATTAATATATTAGATTTTAAATGTATTATTTTTATAATGAAAAAAACAATAAAACTGTGTATTCTGTTTTCATAGATTTACTTTTCATGTGTTCATTGTTGACTTTTATAGCTTTAATTTCCAAAGCTGTCATTTCTAAAGCTGCTCATAATTAAGAAAGGCTCCTATTTTTAATCTTACCTAATCCAGTCGTTGAGTCTACCTGCCTAGTTAGGATGCTAGCTGGGACCCAAGAGCTTTAAATAAATTACGTAAGGATAATAATTAAAGTAATTGAAATTCATTCACCAATCAAATGTTTGTCTGAATTTTTTGAGGGGTTTTGTTTGTTATTTGGAGATAAAAATCCTATTTTTCTTTGTGTTGGAGGATCTAAGCTCGACGGCAGGGACAGCAAAATGCCACGGAGCTCCTGAGTGAAACGCTGCCACCAGTAGAGACATTATCCAGCCTCATGAGAGGGAATTATTCACCACTGGAGAGCTGTGCTGCTTCTGCGGTGGCCACCAAACTTTCAGTCCTCATCATCCTTCACCCCTCATCAACATGCATTATTCCTTTTTGCCTTTTTTTAACATGTATCTTGTCATGACAAGCGCAGTTTGGTTCGCCCAGAGCTCCGATCACATCACACGTACAGGCTGTTCACAGCGTTTTCAGAGTCTCGGATTGTGAAAATATTCAGTGAGAAGTAGGAACAAGAGGGGGTTTGAAGACTGGAGGAGAAAAGGAATGACGAGGGGGGTTGGGACTTGGAAGTGAGACGCCCATGAAGAGTTGCCAGTGCTGGCAAGGCTTCTGGCCATCCTCAAAGGTTAACAGGCACCAACCTCCCCTCCAGTCGATGTGACATGACACTCTCGACACCCGGTTTGATGCGCCATCCTTTCACGGTTTGTGAACTCGGTGGAGGCCACGAGACGAGTCTTTCGCTTTCTGTTGCGCTGGATATCATACAGAGTGGCAGCACAAAAAGAACCCAATTAATTATTTTCTGGATCTTTGCCTTCTTTTTTTGGGGATCCATCTCAAACACACATGACAGAACACACACACGGATAATACGCCAGCTACACATTCCTAGAGTCTCTCCTCACAAAGATCTGATGTATTTGGTCACCTCTTCCTGCCGCAGGAATGCATTGTCTGCCTTCAGAGAGGACACTATTAAGAGATGAGTCTTTCTGAAGCCTGGCTGTTGGATGTTAGATTTAAACTGACACCATTTTACCCAGGAATAACTTGCTCCCACCTTGTAACAGAACCTCCCACACACCTCCCTCTGTGCATAAGGAGCACTGGAAGCAGAGTCGGCTTCCTGCGGTGCTTTTTACAATTATTTTCCAAATAGCCTTCATCCAGAACGTGTGCATGTGGAAGCATGTTGGCACTAATACAAGCTAGTAACACTTGTTTTTCTCACATTCCCTCCACCCGCGGCTCAGTTTATGTTCATCTGCTCGATGCATTAGTGCATGCTGCATGGGCAGGATGTAGCAACATACAAGGTGCAAAGAAATTTTAAAATCAGTTTTCTCTGTAAAAAAATGATAAAAATGTGTCTATTGTTGTGATTTGAAGTTGTATATTTATATACTGTAATTAGATAATTTAATTACCTGATTTGGTACATTTATACAAACTAAGTAATCAATCAGAAGAGGCTGTTTGTATCATCAGGGAGTTTACGTAAACACTTTGTATTGACTGAGAGACAAGAAAGAGAGAAAGTTGGGATCGTTTAAGAATCTTTAATTTCTATAATTATAAATTCTTACAATCTACCAGGACTATCTCAGTGATGGATGCATATGGTTCGGGTTGGTGTGTGTGTGTGTGTGTTTGTTCAGAATCTCTAGGCTGAGTAGCGGATCTGGTTTGTTATGACTAGGCTACCACGAGGCTTCAGAAGCTGATGACATGAGCCGCCATTTGCCGTATTTACGTACCCAGGAAGAGCCTCCCGTGTTAGATCAGGAATTGCCAGGTCTCGGACCTTCAGCGATACTGGAGCTGGTTGAAACAGCGGTCACAGCACACAACGCCCGTCTGAAGGGTCGACTCCGGTAGTATAGGCAGGCGTCAACAAGTTCACTCTTATTTTGAAGGACCGTCGCCTCGTTGGTATAAACGACGGAAAATCTCAAGCTTGACAGATTTCAGCTCAAAGTAGGAAGTCCAGCTGGCCAGTCTGAACTTCTTAATGATGACAATGATGACGATGGCTGAGTTTAATACGTAACTGCTGAAAGTGGAATGTAACGTGGAACTGACTTAAAATGGCGTTGCCTTCTTTTTATATCTCCCAGTTGTTTGAGAATCTTAGTAAACCGGATTGGACTACTTTCATAAACAAACCAGATTCTGCCCTACCACAGGCGAAAGTTCTGATTGGTTGAAAACAATGTGTCATGCGTTTCCATGGTAATGCATATCCGTGTGACTGGTGCAGCCCTGTTTATTCATTTAAACACATAACTCATGACATCTTTATTTCACAGATCATTCACTTGATTATTAATGATCAACAAATGCTTTGATTAGCTTATCACAAATAAAGTACTTTGATTAATCCATCAAAAGCGTTCTTCTTCTGTTCTTCTGTCTCTTCTCCTGGAATGTAAACATACTGAACCAAGCGTCCGACCTTGGCGGTGTTACTGTGTGAAGGGGCAGCTGTTAAGGTAGACCATTATACTTCCTAACGCTACACCATTTATCTTCTTAGAGCATCATCTGTGTGTGATTTTGGTTTAACATTTGCCTGCTCGTGTTGACATTTGACACGATTGAAACCAGCTTTTAATCGAAGCTTGGGAGAAGCTCTGCTTGTTTCATTTACTACTGTTACTCTGGTAATGCAGCACATCCCGTGTCCTTTCTATCAATCTGATCCCACCCTTCCCCAGCTCCACACACCCCAGCATGGATTTGGTTCATGCTTTCAATCCCCCCTGCTGTGCTACTGTAGCTCACATCTCTGTTTACATATTTTCCCCCAAATTTATGAACCTCCACAACTCAGTTAGTGGGTCAAGGTGTCATCTGTTGTTTTTCTGTTGAAAGGATAAATAGTAACTGTTATTTTGAAAAAAGATAAACCAAGGGTACCTTATTTATTACCTAAATATTGCTGGTTAAAACTTTTATCTCTAAAATAACACAAGCCTGAAGGAGTTCTGCCACATGGTGGAGTTTATGATGCTAACAGTTAGCTACTAACAGACAATTTCTTGGACTGTAAACCAACAACAGCCTTCCCCATCACTAGTTGAGATGGGTGAGTCCATGAATGCTAACCCCTGTTTCACACTGGAAGCATCAAGTGGCGCAGAATGGCAGCAGAGAGTTTAACTCGCGACCTTCAATGTGGTCCATCACACACAGGGAGAGTCTTTGCCGCAGAACGACTTCCTCGTTGGACTCGCGAGATCACAAGATCCCTCGAGACTTCAAAGGCCACTGTTTGTTTATGCAATTGTCAGTTCAAATTTTTGTTCTGCATCCCAACCCCAGCTTTGGGAACCACTTCTAGACAGGCCTATGATCTGGATTGTAAACAAATTTTAATCCCATCATCGTATTGTCCACCTCTAAACAATCATGAGACTTGCCTTGTTTTTCTTCATCTGATCTTTGTGTGCCCTCTGGCCCATACTGAGATGTGATTTGGACTAAACCCTAAAGGGCAACCGATCTTCCAAAGGTCTTTTTTGTTCATTGCAGCTTGGAAAACTTAAATGTAACTGCCAGCTGGCAGGTGGTTGACAAATGGAAATCTTTATGCAGTTCTTGACAAAAGAAAAGTCCATATCGGCTCAGTGAATACAAAGCATTGTTGTTGGTTTCGTTTTCTTTTTCAGAGGCTAACCAAATGTCCAAATAATAACTTTCTAGAACTTTCTTTGTGATGGGGGATTTTTTGTCACGCATTGAAACAATTATTGGACACTTATTTTGTCTGAAATAGTAGGTTTTGTTTCATCAGGTTAACCATTATCACAGTACATCTGCTCTGGATGTGGGTCCCATCATAGCTCTACTCTGCAGAAGCCTCATTTCTCCAAATCTTGACGTAAATATGATGAAAGTTTTTGCAAAGAACTGTGGAAGAAGTCCAGAATCAGTGCTTAAGATTTTCCAAGAATTTGTGTATTGTCCACGGCTATTATTCGTACACATTTTTGTGTACTTGTTTTTAATAAATATGTTTACAGACTGCACTGTTGCCTCTTCGAAAGGCCTCCCTAAACGTTGAAGGAAATTATGAAACATTAAGCTGATGAGAAGAAAACTATCATTTAAATGTATGAAATCCGTAAATTTTTGGGAAATTTCCATTTTTTTTGTAACACAAATAGTCCTTTTTTTCAGAATAAAAAAATCATATTTATATGAAATAGCTAGAGAGAAATGCATTTGTTTTGATGTGAATGTTTCCTCAGACAGATTTTTGGGTGTGTCGCAGCAGGAAAAATCAACTTGTTTAGAAAAATGCGAGCGTTGTCAGAAGCCAGAAGGGATTTGCCCTTTAGATATGCATACTGTGTCCGCAGTATGTCACACCGCTCCATCAATCTGATCGAAGAAGTCAGACTTGGTGTCTCACCCATCTCCCCTCTTACCCCTGGCTCGTTTCACACTTTTCAGCTTGCTCCCTTCTGTTGGAGGCCTACTGGCTGTTTTCTGCTTATGATTGATCAGAGGTTGTCAGCTTGGCACCTCGCACCAAGCCACCCTGCCAACTATCACCATGCCCTCTGAGAGGTTTTTGTTTTAGTGAAGGTATTTATAATTTATTTTTGCACGCCTTTTTCTACAATTTTAGCAAAAACGTGAACCATCTGTAGCCACAGACGACTTGTTCAGCCCACCCACACGTACAAGTAAAAAAATCATGCTACTTTTATCATTTTAACACATGTTAAGAGCAGATTGGAGGCAATGTAGAATTCACTCTCCTTTTAGTATATTTGCTTATGGACTTGGGGGTCGACTTTATTCATGAACCTTTAAGATCTGCTTTTCTTTGATTTTTTTTTTTATGTTTCTTAATAATTTTGTCTTCTGAAAGTGAGAAAAACTTACAGGCATTTCGGGAATGCTCTTCTCTCCAAGACTTCATTTTCCCCCAAGCCCCAAAGCTTTACAGCAAGACCTGACTGATTGACACGTTTCGTTATTCATGCAGGCAGTTTACATGGATACTGCTCCATTCTGAGTTCTGAAGTGTTTCATACACAGCTGACCTTTCTAACACTGAAAGTAAAAGTAACGTAGGAAGTTTAACGTTTTAAATGGCAGCAAAGAGCATGCCTGGTTGAGTTGTCAGTCTACTGTGACCTTATAAGTTATGTAAGCATCAGATATGTGGACATTAGGTGCTTTTTATCAGCCATGGAGCATAATTTTATTTGCCTTGTGTTTTTCTTTTATTAAGTCTGCTTTGATGTTCTAGGCGAGCTGTAATTTTAAAAATATCCACACTGACTTTGAGTGTTGGCATGTCTGAGCGTACCTGCAGTAGCGGTGAGCGTCTCTAGCAAAAACGCCATTCATAATCAAAGGTAATAATGTGATTTTTATTCAGATTTTTATGCCAAAGACAACAAACCAAGCATCAAAAGCTCGATTTTGCTTACAGTTTTTAAAATGTCCACTTACTTTTCTTGTCGGTCAGACGATATATCGGGCCGCTGTTTGCTGTTTTTTTTAATAGATCGGCATCGACAGACATTTGTCCTTAGTAAAGCCAATTTAAAGTCAGGCACATCTTCGGGCAGCCCGGTGCTGTTGCAGAATTAAATTTAAATGTATTTTTATGTTCACTAATAACATCTGCTTAATAAACACTATAAATTAACTTTATTTAGGTGTCTGATTTTAACACTGAGCAGCACAAAGTTAAGATTTACTAGTTACTTAAATTCAGAGTTCAAAAACTGGTTTAACGTCAAAATATTTATGCATCAACTGATGCTGTTGGTGACAATTTAGCATGAAAATCGTCCCATAAAAATCAGCTGCTCAGGTCAGGCATTGGCTGATCAGTCTCCTACTTATCAGCATCGGTATCAGCGATAGAAAAGCCAATATCGGTCGACCTCTAGAAAGTTTTCTTTTGATCATGATTCTTCAGCTGCTCTTTTTCCCAAACGATAGTTTTAATTCCTTGATAACTGGATGATTGTTTTCTTCCACCATTTCCCACATCCTCTTTGTGTTCTTTGGTTTTGCTTCATTGTCAATTTTCATTTATCTCAGTGTGTTATTATTTTTTCTCTTCATTCATTTGATCAGATATTTAATTTCTCAGCTTCGTGCGTGACTAACTTTCAACCACTTTTGTTGGCTGTTCCACCTAACTTTAATCTTCCTCCTTTCATTCCGCATTAAGTGTGGAACGTTTGTGATGATCATCTCCATTGAGAAATGTGGAACAATACACCGTATTACACCAACTCTCAGTCAAAGACTAGCGGGATTCTAAATTTACATATTTTTTCAATCACATGCTTCTTCATTTTTTGAGTAATTTAGTTTCACAAAGATGTTTTCTAGTTTGCACGCAGATCCTCACATGACAGCTGAGATTAAATTAGCCAATGGAGTTGCAGATGTAAAGGTCGCCAGATTAGAAAACCCCGACACTCTCTGAGGTGTACCTGCCTCTGCTTCAGATGTAACGTGGTTTGGACACGGAGTTGCAGCTGTGAATTGAATCAGCTGTGATAGTTTAAAGTGCTCCCTGTTGCCTTGTGCTCCTCTTCATCTGTCAGAAGCTTTAGGTGTCGCACAGACAGGGTCTTAATAGTGGCAGAGCGAAGGGGACAAGACCTCTAATGGAAGCTCTTTGTTCAGTTGTCACTTTCGCTGCTCCCATGGAAACACCCTGCTGGCCAATCAGGCGAGCCCTCTAGGAAGCGTCTGCCGCTCCTCTGTCACTGTTTGACTATTGGTGTCCATCACAACAAACTGTCTTTAGCTTCTTTTTGTCCTTTTTAACTCATTTTGAGTGTTTTTTTAAATAGAATAGAACATTACAAGTGAAATAGACTTAATTTCTGCAAAAGAAGATGAAAGAAAACTCATTTATTTTTTGATTTTCCTGTATTTGTTTTAAATAGTGAAATCACAGCTGTATTATTCTCTCCGCATTTGTAAAGTATGAAGTAAAGCTTTATCCCTTTGAGTTTTGGAAGCCAGAGTTCACAGCTTATCCCCTCCCTCGAGTGTTCACCAATGCCTCCCACTTGACTTTCTATTAGTTTGGATATGTGTCGGCCCGGCTCTCCCTCCGAGGAAGCACTGTGCTGTTTGATAAGAGGTTTAGAGAGAGAGAATACTGGCAGAGTGGAAGGAAGGGGTGACGAAAAGGGTCATGTGTGTCTCTGCAGCCTGTTTGAAAATGAAACACCAGGAGAGTCCGCTCGTCTTAAGGCCAAAAGGTTCCAGTTTCACATGAGTAGACACAGATGAAGACTTATGTTTTCATTCATTTGTTTCTGACTAATTCAGAGTATTTAGATTCTTCAGAAAAATCTGTGAGTTTTCAAAAGTGGCAGCAATTTAGGATTTGAATTATTTGTATTTTTTCTCCATTCTAGTTTATTTTGTTACTTAAATGTCCATGTATGTAATTTAATAAAGAGCAGTGGTTTGCAGGACATATGCAATGCGATTTAGACTTCCATTAAGGTACAAACGTACGTGATTTTTTCTATTTTCTTTTTTTTTTTTTTTACCTGAAGCTGCTTTAACGAATTTACACAACAAGCTAACGTTTGAAACAGAACTCTCACCCTGTTCGCGATGCCGTACGAAATGAGAAAGCGCTAAACACCATGCGCCGTTTTCTGGGTCCAAACATCTTTTGCTGTCCATGTCTTCAAATGGTGTTTTTCTTTTTGGGACTCTGGCGTTTTGTACTAAAATTGGAGTGGTAGCAACCGGCTGTTTCTCCTTCTCTGACATCAGCGGTCTGCTGCTAAATATGCAAGTGTGTGCTGAACGGAGGACCCAGGGATGTGCGGCGGTTCTGTGAGACCGACAACCTGGTGGTCCAGTGGTTGGTTTTGGATTGAGCCATGTTATTGGCTGAGGTTTTTAGACAAATAAGAGAACCACTTAATTCATTTATTTTGTTTTTATCTCCATGTTATATTTATAGCTATACTATTTTAGAACGTTGTTAAGAGGCATAAAAAAATAAAACATTTTAAGCTCGTTTAGTTTTCCAAACTTGCCATTGCAGCTTTAAAAGCTAAATAAATGTGTTAAAATAAGACAAAAGCTTTTATTTTTCCATGTAAAAAATACATTTTGATGGGCTGTGATTTAACCATTCTTGAATCTGCAATAGAGACCTGCACAGATTCATGAAAAGGGCTTCGGACATCATTCTGAAAGTTCTGTATCTTTTCTAAACTCACTCATCATTTACAATGGTTGTTCGTTGGGAATAAATCTCACAATATAACAAATCAAACCAACAAAGACCCAAGAAATCCAGATTTGCTCTCCCTAACTCCAGTGGACACCCCTCCCCCTCCTCCCTCTCCCTGATTCATGTTATCTCCTCCGGCAGCAAAGGGGGGTGTGGGCAGACCCTCCTCCTCCCAAAGGCCAGCTGGATTAAGCCTCTTGGTTTAATCCCATTCACTCTCTCTGCTGTCTGTGTATAACTAACATGTCCTGACCCGTCCTGTACACACACACACACACACACACACACACACACACACACACACACACACACACAAACACACACGGTTTGTGATAAGACCTCATGGAAGTATTAGCCTCCACCAGAACACGGAGAAATCCCGTTTCTTCCCATGATCCTCCTCTCTTCGCTCTTATCACCACAACTGCTCCGAAAGCCTTAAACCCTTGTGTCCCCACACGCCCTCTGCAGCTTTGTGTCACGGATCATCTTGGATGCAGCAGATCTACTCACAAGTCATGTTTGGGAGACCAAATGTTTGTGGGTCAAAGGCTTGTAAATCTAAAATGACACTTTTATCTTTCATCCATGAAAATTTGATCAAAAGATGAAGAAAACTGGGAGCGTTTGGCACATCTGCGGTCAATATCAGAAAGATCAGAAATGCTTCTGATGGGTTTTGTACATCGGGAAACTACATTATTGGGTTTTTCACAACTTAACAGTTATTGAATTTCTTTAATTTTTAATTTTCTTACAGTGTAGGTTTGCTGCTGTTGGAGCTAATGAGAGAAGCTTGTGACAGAAACAATGAGTGTGCTATTAAAACATGAACTGTGCTGTTTGTGCAACTGAATACTTGAACCAGAAATGATCCGCAGACAGCTAGAAGACAACACAGATGATAGGTGTTACAAGCTTAACAAAAGGTTACAATCCAGAGCATGCTCATTAGAGGTGGGAAAAATGATCGATTCTAAGATGCATCACGATTCAGCCATGCATGATTCTGCATCGATGCAGCAACGTGACATAATGAGATTTTCTCCCTATGTCTATGTTCTGGACGCGCGAGGACAATAAAGTTTTGAGGTTTTACAACTAATTCTGAGGGCAGAGTTGCAATGACATGCGCACTGCGTTGCTCTAGCGCCAATTTAAAACAGAAAAGGCGGACAGGGATACAGGACGAACATTACCAGTAATCAAAGATGTACCCGTTACATTTAAATCGGATGTCTGGGCTAATTTCGGTTTTGGGATCCTGGATGTGAAAGAATCACTTAACACAGTATTTGTTTACTATTTTTAAGTTCAGTTGTATTCTATCTTAAAGCTGCTCTACCGAAAACATTATATCCTATATTATTTAAGTAATTATAGGCAGCACACTTTAAAAATTGTTGCTCACTATAGTGAATAGATGAATGTTCTGTTTTTCGGGGATATCGAAATAAAAAAGAAATTGAAAACTATTCTACTGCTTTTATTAAGTAATGAAAAATTTTGTGTGAAGAATCGTGATGCATTTCAGACTCAAATCGAATCTTCAGGCAGATAATCGGAATCGGATCGAATCGTGAGGCAAGTAGAGATGCACACCACTAATGCTCATCCATATGTTTAAATTACATCAGTCATTACATCTGCTAGGGTTTTTTAACTAAGGTTTAAAGGTTTGGTGCATTTTAGTTTCCAGCTGTAAAGAAAATCTGCTTTTAAATCAAAATCAAGATGTAGAAACATATTTTGGTTGTTATAAAGAGAAAAATATTGTATTTATCTCTTATGTGTCATTTCCTGAGCTAGAATCAGCTGATTAGTCTTTAATCCACAGATCCTGGTCTTCTCCCAGAGCATCAGGGATCTAAAACCACATTATGAGCATTTTTGGATTCTGTGACTCAGACCTAATTGACACAATTTGCTTCGCTGCACAAAATTGCCTCTTAGCATTTTTTTCCCCACTGCTATTGGAATTGCGAGGCTCAGCTTGGCCACGAAAGACACGTTTCTGTCATGGAGAGCCTCTCTCGGTCCCAGATGGGTGGACGCTGCCTGTAAAAGCTGGTAGAAGTATTTGACATGTGTCTCAACACTCAGGAACGTGGAGCATCTTTTCAACCCTACACTCACAGAAATGATTCATGCCAGAGTTAATTTTTATGTATTTTTATTTATTTGATTATATTGAAAAACTCATATTATTTAAATGTATGCATTAGAATTAATTATAGTTTACAGAATGTAATAAATTTTAATATTATTAAATATAATTAGTTATTTCTTATTAAAATTGTTTAAATACAAAAGGCTGTAAAACAAACAAGATTCTTTTGTTTAAAATTTATGTGATTTGTTTAAATACAAGTTATGAAAAGTGAATTTGGGAAACCGGAAACAATGTCTTGCACTTCCTCTGCACTCCCGCCCGCGCTCAGGAGTAGCATCGTAGCGTTCTCCATGTGATGGTAAGTGTAACATTCTCTCTAAGGGGTGTCTTGTATGTACATAAAGATTTTTTTTTTTGCCATAGGGTGTCGAGTGCTTGCGTTTGTGATAACATTTTGTAGTTTGTGTTTATTGTATGCAGTTATATCCTGGCTGCGTAGCTTTACAGGACAATGCTGTTTCCCGCTAGCATTATAGCTAATAAGCTAGCTATTTCACAGGCATCTTCGCTAGCTTGGCTATCCAGCTTAATAATGGATTCAACAACCCTTAACAGTTGTAACCGGCATGTTATCATGGCGGTTAAAAGGACAAATATTAAAATCATTAGTTAAGCAAACATAATTTTTGTCCACAACATTTAACCTATTAAATTTGTAGCAAGTTAGCCTCTGCTCTGTAGCATTAACTTACAGTTTGCTTAAAGTTAAATTTGAGAACTTTTTGGGGTTGTTTTGGAAGGAGCAGACTTGTTACCTTTTGGCAGAATTTTGCAGTTTTAATGCAAAATATGGCATTTCTGTGATTCATACTATGCAATTAAACTTAGTTTTTCTTTTCACTTATTTTTTTGTTTTCAGATAGCTAACTCTTTTTCTGCATTCTCCTCCAATCTCGTGTTCTCACCTTCATGTGGCATATATTTTGTAAGTATAAATTAAAAGTTGTACACAACAAAATGTAGCATTTTAAAGTTTATATTAATTTACAGTTCATGTGATGTTAAAATGGTTTACATTATCAAGCTGAAATGTTTAGAGTAAGCATGTTAAACTTATTAATGATATGATTTACATTTATTAAAAGTCATTAGGCCTACAAAGTCAGATCTTTGACAATCAGGAGGCAGGAGGTTCTCCAGGAGCCACCAATTCCAGAGTTCCAAAGCAGATGGCCAGCACTGTTTGATGTCAGTGAGGTAAGTGTGAATCTGAAGTGTAATAACTTGGTCTATTTTACAAACTGTTAAAATCTCTATCCTGTCTGTGTTGTCTTCTACAGATTAACTTGGAGTTTATGCGACTGACAACTATACCTCTGACCTCCAAATTCCTTGGAGAACTGGACAGTCAGACTGACAACCTGATGAAGGTTTTTAATTCCAAAGGTGGAGCAGCAGGAAGAAAGATGTCAGCCATAATGGCCCAGATGGATAATGTAAGTTTTTATTTTTATTTATCTAATATGATATGGTTTGTTTGACTCGGCTGTATAGGACAGTTCCTATGTTAAATATTTTTCTGGCCCCTTTCAAAATAGCTGTTTATTTAATGGGCTTACACCTTTGTGAGCATCACCAGAGTAGAGTAAAATAATGTGGGATGATCAAGTGGGGAACTGTCAGTGACTTTGTTTGCCTCAGCACCTGTGAGTTATATCTCCAACACTGACAAGCATGGAATTATAACTTTTTTTTTCTTCCCAGAATGAAGACATCAACGTGAGGCGAGATTGTGTGCTGAGCTGTCTCAGCATCTACCTCAATGAAGACCTGGACACACTGGTTAAAGAACACATGGTATGCATGCCAGCCTACTGTGCTTTTGGCCAGATGTAATTCATTTCTATCTAGACATACCTGATAACATGTGGCGTTCATGAGAATGGGATGGAAATGGGGATACATTGACCTTGACCACCGACAGTATCATTGAGTCAGTTGGGTTGTTTAAAATAAAAAATTCCCCCAATGCAAGTGGTGGTAGAACTTTCCCTTTGTAGGAAGTAAATCCACTTGGTCGAAGGGATTAAGTTGGATGGGTCCTGGCACCTATACGCCCCAGGGATGACATCTCTCACCTAAACAACAAGGTGAGGACACAGACGCTTGACTGTTCTTATGACCCAGCAGTTTTAATTGTATTGACATTGATTTTTGGAAGTGCTTAGCAAGAAATGCCTTTCAGATAATGTCAGGTCATTTTGATTCTTGGTTGTGATCAGTTGGTTACTACTGTGTTTGTTTGGGGAGTATCATAGGATACATGCTGTGGACTGTCTGCTTATGAACTCCAGCGTCTTGAGAACATCATACAGAAGGAAGCCTTCTTGTCTTCTTTGCAGATATGTGAAGTATGTGGACATGTTCATTGGAATTCTAACAAGTGTAAGACTGATCAGACGTTCTCCATTTAACTCAGTCTTCCCCTCACACGTTTTGTCTCCATCCGACTCCTCTTGGTGTCTCTTCTTCTCTCCCCCCAGTTCTTTCACTGTTGTCCCCTACTGTCCTCTCCCTCTCTCCTTCTGTATCTTAACATCTGTCATACTTATCTCAATAGTAACTTCACAAATACATTGAGAATGGGATTTTATAAAGGTGTCAAATTAAGTCTTAATGGGTTATTTTAATTTTTTTCTTCAATGTAGTTTAGAAAGATAATGTAATTTCTGTCTTCTACCATTGGCATACCTTGCTGTCTGTGGAGAGAAACAATGGGATAATAGTTTTTCTCTTTCAAAAGGCATCTGAGGATCTAAGGCAGTCAGTAAAGCCAAAGTCAGAAGTCAAGAGGTAAGTCATAAAGTAGTGTAGTAGGAAGCATGATTTGTTTCACGTGCATTATTCCAATGAGGAGAGAGAGAGAGATCCCTAAGACAGCTTAGAAGAGAAAGGAGGTAAATATAAATAGCAGAGGCTACAGGAAAGGGTGAGGATGTTGGAAAGGTTTGCCTCCTTCAGTCCATTTTCCCAGCATCAACAACAAGTTCCTGCTTGGGTCTTACAGCCACTGGCTCCGTATTTATATCACTGATCTCTGAACAAAATCAGTGAGGGTTCTTGGTTCTGTATTTTCATATCTCTCTGCATTTTTAGTTTGTGTTTTATTGACTGATTTTTTTATGGCAGGTCAAAGGCTTCATTGGGAAAAGAGCGGTGTCCCCGGAAATCCCTCCGTCTTAACGAAGTGCAGAACCTTACCCTCAGCAGAGAATCAACCCATAAACACGTGAGAACAAGAGTACTACTTCAAAGGATTTGTCTCAGATTTTAATTGTTGTCACCTTGATGGAAAAAATGGCACAGTTTGAGAGTTGGGGTGTGAATAGTCAACACAAAATGCATCCTTATGACTATTTCCCCCCCCAGGCTTTTAGGTGGTGATCAGAGGTCTTAAGGTCATTGTTACCATGAACTTGCATCCATCTCATTCTCATGAACGCATATATGCAGTGCTTTATTTTCAAATTAACACTCAGTTGGCCTAAGGATGAGCTGCTTACATTTTGGGAGTCCAGGTTAAGGTCACACAACTAATTGTTCTGTTCTTTTTATGTTTCAGGACATTGATTCCAGAGAGGCTGAGGCAGACATTACAGAGAAGACAATGGGCATCTGCACAGTCCGAGCAGAGGGTCATGGTCCTGATGGTCCAGGTGATGGACGCTTTGCTGATGTTGGTGTTGTGCTGGAAGGCGTAGAAGTTCTCCATAGCCTGCAGAGTGTCAGCCATGCATGCGTGATGCTTTATGGACTGATCTATGCACTCAACTTGAGCTATCCAAAAAACCTGAAGCGTACCTTCGAGGTGTACCAGAAAATCCTGATGGACCTGGACTCAACCAAACTGTCACCAAAAGTGCAGGCACTGAAACTCAAATTGCTCCAGTGATATGGCTGACGGTAATGCACTTACACTTATGATCACTTATGATGGAAAAATCACTTTAAGATATAGGGTGTAGCTTCAATTGACGTTTTCGTTATGTATTTAAATAAAAGCTTGACGTGTACATTCATAATAAGGCCCTATGTTGTATTATTGCAACATACAAAACAAAGCAGCTAAACAAAACTGAACAGACTGAAAGGCCACAAGTTGAGAGTATGTGTGGTGTAGATGGGCAGTTTAGCACTTTGCTCTGATGAGCTGAATTACCTGACATTTTCTAGATTTTTTTTTAACTTGTTTAGTATTTTTTTCCTCATGTTTAATTCATTAGGTTATTTCTACAGTTTAGTCACTCGTGTAGTACTCTGGATGGAGAAAAATATGGATGAGGGGCAATGGAGAGGAGTGAGATGTATTAGAAAGATGGAAGTGTTTGATTTTTTTTTTTGATTAATACATGTACAAAGTGGACCACAAGGATATGTTCTGTCCTTTTGAGTTTCATGTCATGGATGTTGAGAGGCTTTAATGCTAATCATTGTACATCATCATTGTACTAAATGAAAAATAATTAAATAAATATGATGCATTTTGAATGGTGTGGTTGATTACATAAGCATAAATGGCATGTAATTCAAATAAATATATGCTATTTATCTGGCATAGGTAACCTAATTTTTATGCATTTCAAACAATATTATTTATGTATTTGAAATAAATACCCTCCGTATTATTAATTTAGAGTAATTATACTTTATTAATAGTAAATACATAAACTTGAGCATTATGCATTTCAATTAAATAGGCTTTATTACACTAATGAATATGCATTATGTAAAGTTTATTTGGTAGGTTTGTCTAAAAATTACCTAAAAAAAGTAAATGGGAATTTGTCATGTAAAAAAATTACATAAATCTTAAGTTTTAGGGTTAAATATTTCTGTGAGTGTACCCTGTTTTATATTGATTCAATCATCTAAAAATGAATATTGGATCAGTGTGAGGGCATTTGATGCTCTTTGCTATATGAGCCGCATCAGCTCAGTTTGACTCCAGGTTTTCTTGTTTGTGTTGTTGGGAGGTGTAAATGCAGATATCATCCACCGTTTGAGTCCAAAGCTGTTTGTTTCTATCAACATCAGCTTTATGCAGGTGTGCAGATTTAGCCAAAGACGTCTAAGTTCCTCATATCTAATTACCGACTGATTTCAGTCTTCCAAACACGAAGGTGGGTTTGCATTAGTTGTCACTGCAATGATCTTTGTTGTTTGCTCAGCAGAGCTGCTCACTGGAGAGACCTTTTGCTGCTGCTGAGTCACTAAATACCTGCAAAACACCCACTCATTCCTGAAGCTGCCAACTTTTTTGTCCAGCTCTGAGCTAAAGTTACAGTAACACACGGATGCTTGAGTTTTGTCCACCACCAAAAGGAATCCACATTTCTGTCCATGCATGCACATTTTTGGACCAAGTTTGATTAAACTGACTCTCATTAAGTAATGATGAAAGTTTGAAGTTGATTTGGCGACTTCCTTAGCTTATCAGTATTGGCGAACGCAAAAATTGCCATAACTCAGTTTGTTTTTCAGATACTGAGCTACAGTTGTGTGTGTTAATAGATGAGACTCGTTCATATCCAGGTGATAACAGACTGAGAATATAAAAATACATCTTTATCTCCTTAATTTCTCAACATTAATCTGTTACAGTGACCCAACTGTAGAACAGAGTAGGGCAATCCTGGTCATTGATGGCTGCTATCCAGCATGTTTTAGTTGTTTCCCTGCTTAAATACACATGATTTTATTCAGCTGGGGTCTCTTTTATAAAACATTGCGTAGAATTCTTACTAAAACTGTACTTAAGCTCAGCAAAAAAAAAAAATTAACTTATGCCAAGTTGGTTTGTGATCTATAAAACATCTAGAAATGTGCTCAGCTGTTTTTTGATCACATCCCGCCCTCAACACACCCACTTTCTGCCATAAATGGTCAATGCAAAGTGCCTTGTGGATCTCATGCATATACATAAGCCGGCTTGTTGCAGCGCTCCGCCATTAAGATCACGATCACAGATCAAGGAAGCGCTATTTCACAAGCAGAAATTGAGGTAGTCTACTTGTGGGTGAAGTGGAGACATGAAAGGAAGTGCTTTTGCAAAACAAATAAGAAAGTCCACGCAGTGGCACAGCGTTGCTGAAGCCGTCAATGCTGCGAGTTCTTCAGAGAGATCTGTGACGGATATAAAAAAAAAAAAGTCCGATCGAGATTCGATCCCCAGACTCCCGGGTGAAAGTCACGCATGCTAACCAGTCAGCCAAAGGGACATCCCCTTGTCCAAGTAGCCAGGTGCATGATCAAGCAGGTCACAGTGACAGGACGCTCACACTGTCACAGACGCATAACATTCTGTCTCAATCTGTCCCCCTGCTGATATTCCGTGTACGCATTCTGTATTCTGTGCTTCAGGCTCTGTGTGTCTCTGTGTGTGTGTGTGTGTGCGTGCGTGCGTGCGCGTGTATGTGCATATTTGTGTGCGCACAAAGTGGTACAAGTGATAATGCTGCTGGATTCATGATTTTATCCTTCTCAGCAGCAGCACTGCAGGTGCTCTCCATGTCCAAAATGTGTGTAGCGTTGTGGTTTTATGCTCTTTTATGAAAGAGGAACCATGCTACGTATTAATTCGGAATATTAATTTTTAATAAATCAATAACCAAATTTTATATTGTTCAGAAGACTCAAAGGTTGTTTTCATCGATAAACTGCCGATAATATCTGAGTGTCTGTGTTTCAGTTCAATGAGGAAACCAGTTTGACGATTAAAAGTTTTAATTCAAATTAAACTAATGATTTTGCAAATTGACAAACAGGAAATAACAATCACATTGGCAACTTCGTGGGATAATCTTTAACAGTTGATATGTTGTTCTTGCTCAAATAGACCTTCTGGTGAATTTATGAAGATTGAGAATGTTGTGAGTTGTGAGAGTGATATGATGTGAGATGAATGCGTGTGTGCATCTGATTTTGCTTCAGGAAGAAACAGGTGTCTGAGTGAAAAGTGATGGTTTGAATAAACTTAGGTTTAGTTGGAAAAGATGCATCAAAACGCTAAACACCGTGCTGTCTCACCGAACTCTTGTGGACCCTCTTTCGGATCCGGGCCGTGGAGGATGTTGTGGTTCATCCAGACGACACTCAACGGCTGACAGGGAAGACGTAGGTGTCGAACGGAACCGGTCCAGAGTTGCCCTCGGTACACGTTGATGGTAAAGTGTTTTGTCGACGCGCTTTCTTAAGTTAATTCACTCAGAAATCAAAAGACTCAGTAATGAGTCTGCGTTAGAAGTTGCGATTCAGCTATTCTGCCTGGCTTGGCAGAAACAGCGTGAGAGGGGGGGGGGGGGGGGGGGGGGATTGAGCCCATGGGCTCCGTTCCCCGTTAGCGGTTGTTCACACGTCCTCTCTCTTTCGTAGTCAAGCACGAACTCAATCATAAGACTGAAACTTACCAAAAACCTTTCTCTTCTCAAAGCAAACGTGTGCGTCATCAAATGTGTCTGGAGTTTACTGTGGGAAGATGTGTGTGGGTGTGTGTGAATGTTTGTGTGTGAAGGTCAGCAACAAACATTCAACATTATCTACTTAAGTGTGGATTCATTAATCCATTATAATTACCCCAAAGCATAAGAACCATTCATTTGATTAAACACATTTATAATGAGCAAAATGATAATGGTTACTTTAACATTAAAATCAAGAAAAAGAAGTTTAAACTTTATGTTTTGACTTGGTCTGGGTACAACTCATGGAAACACGTCTTCTGGTAGACTGCAGGTGGCTGATGTTATGGTTTCCTCCCAGACTCGCTGGCGTTCCGGTCTTAATCTGTGGGTGAAAGTTCTCAATGACCCAGCTTTGACCTCGCTGCGTCCAACACCACCATTGTGACAGAAAACCCATATTTCCTCACGTTACATGTGTTTAAGCAAGGTCCTTAGTCAACTAGTTGCACACATTTTTCCGCTACATTTTCTTTTATAAATCCTAAAGTTTGCGTGGAAAGTTGCTTACGCAGTTTGCGACCCTGTTTTGTGCGTAGGCAAGCTTTATAAATGAGGCTCCTGGTGATTACAAGGCCTCTACACAGCTAGATCACCTGCTGAACAGGCAATACAACCACTGAATTAAGTGTGTTGCAACAGGAAAACAACTAAAACATGTTGGACAGTGGCCTTCAAGGATCTGAGCTTCCCACCACTGCTCTACAATAAAGTGAGCAGTAAGCTTTGGTTTATAAATGAATAAATGGTAAAAAATCAGTTAGTCTTTGCACGATCGAGAATCATAAGTGATGTTGATTGGTTCAAAAAAGCCTAAATGTACTTGTACTAAATAATTTAGCTTGATTAATTTTAGAATAGCTAATTTAGCCTCAGAAACTTAAAACCTTGAAAGGATTATTCGCAGTTTGGCTTTTGTTCGCACCCCCTAGTGTCCATTAGTAAAACCAAAAGTAAAACTTATCTCCTCACTGTGCTTTTATCTTTTTAACACCTTAATCTAACAGCTGAAATGTCTCCCCAGCCTTCATTAGTGTCTACAGGAGTGATTCATCACTAAATTAAACTATTCAGCTGTGTTCATGATCTAAAACATGCAGGAAATTTGCTAGAAGCAGACAGCGCTGACATGTCAGCTCCAATTTATTAAGTTTAACACGGACCGGACCGGCACTCTGAAGTTGCAAGTGTGGTATTTTCACCACAGAGAGCGGTGAGGGTCTGAGTGACATTTCATTAACCCTGTAAAGGGTCATTTTAGCACATGCTGGCTCAAGAAAATTATTTTAAAAAATTAAAAAGTTGCATAGTTTACCTTTAGCATCTCATCAGTCAAAGGGTTTTTGTACCTCTTGTAGGTTCAGCAGTTTGGGCATCGCACCACAAGGAATTGGTAATAATCTCAACATCCTTCTCATCACTTTGCATTTACTAAATGTTAAGTTGCCATATGTAAACCCATGTTTTGCTACAGATGCAGGCCATGTTTGACTCTGTCAGCTAACTCTGCATTGTTCTATCCTTCATTAGCATCTTAATTCAAATGTAGCCACCCTCCCCTAACATACAGACAGTTTCTCACGCATTAGTAAGTAAACCCATGTCTGGTGATTCAGCATGAAGTGGGACGGGTCAGGGGCCTGGCTGCAGCACATCGGCAGGTGTTGACGAGGCTGAAACGATCCATTGAGCACAATTTGCACACGTTAGCCACCGCTGCCCTTTCCCTTCAAGCAGCACAGGTTCAGGTCGAACCAATACGAAGGTCCTCGAGCTAAATAAGCTCCATAATCGACCCGCTGCTACATATTCACATCGATAATACATTGATGGGTGCAGGAAATGCATGACGGGATTTAAAACCTTTAACATCATCTGCACCATGTTGGGCTAGCACACATTACTAAACACTGAGGTAAGCAGGAATCCTGTGTGCTTTGCGTGTGGGTTAAGTGTAGGCTTACAGACGTTTAGCTTGGCTCTGGTGGTTCATGGAGGGTCTTTGAGTCACAAGCAGCCCTCTTACAGCTCCTCAGGCCAGCCCGCAGGCTTTTCTTGCCCGCACAAATGCAGTGAAATCCCCTGTAATCAAGCAGCTGGAAGGTCCACTTTGAAGAGATTTAGTGCAGTGTGTGGCAGGTGCCAATCTGTCTCCAATCAGGATTTACAGCAGCCCAGCTCCTGATAGTGTTCACCAGTTTGCCAGGAGACTGAATTCAGTCATGCAAAAAGCTCATTGTTCAAAGATGCACTGCTGTGTGCAGTAGGACACAATATGTCAGATCTAGGCATGCTTTTATTCTTCATTTTCACTTTCATGTAGAATGATGAGAGTGCAGCTTTGACTGAGTGTTTATTCCACACTAGGAAGAATATTAATATTCACCTAACTCAGTAACATTTTCATTGAACCAGTTTGCTGCGATGTTTGCTTCTGCAGAGGAGAAGAGAAGGCTTACATGTTGTACACTGATTGCTTTTTAAAGAACAAAGACTCACTGTAGTTCCACCTGAGTTATTATAGCCTGCAGGAAAGTCCTCTGACCTGTGAGCCAGGTACTTCTGCTGCTCTCTAGAGCTTTAGTTGTGTTATTTTGTTGCTCAGTTTTCTTCACATTCATTATTTCCTAAAACTTTGCTTTTTCACTGGGCTTGTCAGCTAATAAAGTTTGTGTTTTCAATCAGACTCGTAATAAAAACAAACAAAAATATTATTAAAATGATTTTTTCTTATTCCCATTTGCAAACGTATTTTATCTTGCTATCCAAATGCACATCCTCCCTTTTCAAAGACTTCACTCAAACATCTTGTGGTGCATGGCAGAACAAGGGGAAAACACACAGGTGACATTTTATGGTTAAAAAATATCTACACTGTAAAAATGAAAATTGTGAAATTTACTGTGGAAATGTAAATAAAATAACATCAGAATATTTTGGTAACCATAAATTTCACAGTAAAGACCCGTTGTGGTTTTACAGTAGATTACCATGAACTAAAATAAATACAGTAAAACTGTTTATGGTGATTTGTGTAAAAATGGCATTCTGTTAAACTGATTTCAGTCAGTCACTGTTAAATTTAAACTGTATAACATAATACGGTATGTAATTGAAAACGTTAATATTACAGTAAAATTCTGGCAACCAGAGCTGCCATTTATTCACCGTATTATTTACATTTGTAGTTAAATACCAATTTTTTTTATACAGTTTAACTGTAAAAATTACGGTGAGATTCTAGCAACCGATACTCATCATTTCAAGGTATGAGTATTAAACTTACACACTAATGTTTTTTAATACAGCCTGAAGCTTTCAAAACAAAAAGTACTAAATAAACATAGATCAATAGAATTAAAAACACTTGGTACTTGCAGTGGTTTACATAAAGTGTCTTTTTATCCAGACTTGATGGTGGGGGGCTTTCAACGTGGTAAACAGTCTCTGATGGTGTCCACTGAACAGGAACAGGATGTGGATCCAATGGGCTTTAGTGACTTCAATGTTGTTCTTGAGATGCCTGGTGCAGATTAGCATCTTTTCCTGAGAACAGATACAAAGTACAGTTCAGCAAACTAGTGATTGCAAACCCCCTTAGACATGTATACATTTAATCAAACAAATATGCAATCTCATATTTAATCAGAGGTAGACAAAAACTATAATCAAGCCAAATAGAGTCAAAGTAGTCTTCCTAAAAAGTTCTTTTTGTAAAAGTAATCAAGTATTTAATGAA
The DNA here is from genome assembly GCF_043380555.1 of Nothobranchius furzeri. Taxonomy (NCBI): domain Eukaryota; kingdom Metazoa; phylum Chordata; class Actinopteri; order Cyprinodontiformes; family Nothobranchiidae; genus Nothobranchius; species Nothobranchius furzeri. Next base: position 41,471,807 of record NC_091746.1, on the reverse strand, counting down.
AATACAACTCCAGTAGCAAGCAGGGGCAGATCTTTGATTAGGGTTGGGTCCACTACTGACAGACTAGCTCCCATGCTACACTATCCTGATGCAGCATTTAACGCAAACGAGAATTATTATATCTGGGGTTTTTAATTATTGTTTTAAAATGGGAGGTAGCAGCATGATCTGTACATGAGACAAAAATAGTGTGAGGTGATCAGTAAACAGAGTCAGGTGATCTGTGTGTCACACAGAAACACAACACAGCACACACAACAGTGGTGGTGATGTTGAAGACTCTGCTCAGTCTCTGTTTTTTTGTCAGACTGTCACTGAGGTCACGTTTTTGGACCGGGTCGGCATGCAAGAACCCACAACTAGGCAGGGACAGAAAAACTGGGAAAAAAATCCTATCCTAAACTGTGCTGTTGGAAAAGGCTGTTAAACTGAACCAAACCCATCTGAGTTCAGCTGAGCTGTTGGAAAAAAAAAAACCTTCAGGCAACTGTGAGACGTGCAAACAAACTTTCTAGTCAGGATAACGCATGCTCCATTCACAACAGTAATAATCCACATGTTTGTAACATTAGGGCCGTGACATACTTCCTGTTTCACGATGCGTCTTTAAAATAACTGCCAAGTATTACATGTGTTGATTTGAAGCATTGACATTTTTTACAGTGTGTCCGATATTTGTTTTTATGAACCTCTGACACTCAATGGGGAGATATTTCTCCATGCTTCCTTTTCCAAGCTCTTGAAAATGTCCTGAGTCTTTTTTAGGACACTGAGGCTTCCGTTGAAGTTTTCTCTGCTTTCATACAGTCACACGTTGTGTTAATTTGCTTGATTTTAGTAGCAAGTGTGGTTAAATATATTTTAATCACCACTACATCTACCACCCTTAAACACAAATTGGCCCCCTAAAATGTGAACTCTGGATAGTGTTTCCCAACTCTTAAATGAAATAATGTAATATTGACCTAATATTATTCATGATTATGATACATTTTCCATACCCCAAGTAGTCTTGGTTCCTTTTAACCTACTTTGTTTATAATTTAATGGTATTTTTGATTTTGTGAAGGACAATTTTAGCTCATCCCTAAGCGGTTAATCATTTTAGCAGTTTCTCATTATTCCTTCACTTCACACCCAGGAACTTTAGAGAATAAAATGTGACTTTATTCTTATTTATATCTGAGGCTATGCGTGCCCCCTTACTTTGGTCACATTGCATGCAATTATTAGTTGTCTGTTGTATGTTTTAAAGTTTTGTTTTTCTTGGACAAAACTCTGAGAATTAGCACTTGATCCTAAATTATATAAAGAACAAGAGACAATGTGTTAAAAGTGTGTTTTGTATGATCTCTGCATGTGTAAACACATAAAAGAAACATTAATGAGTGACAGACAAGAAAATAAATGAAAAAGGTCGTAAAAGGCAGAAAATCCTGAGGGCAGTGGGACTGACACACACACACACACACACACACACACACACACACACACACACACACACACACACACACACACACACACACACACACAGATGTGCTTCCTGTGTTTGTCTATTATTAATGGATACGAAGGGTTCCTTTTCTGCCATCTGCTCCCAGGGCTCCCATTTGGTTCCCCATAGCTTCATCGTGAACACCCCCCGCACCCCCCCACCCCGGCTCTCACAGGCTGATGTTAGCATTGCAGCTTTATCAGTGTGTGAATATTTAATAAATACATCACAGCATTAGAGACGAAAAGGGAAAGGAGAAAAGTTAAAGATTAATGGGATACACTTTCTATTCCTTTTCCCTTTTTGTGGGACAACTTTAAGGAAATGCATCGATTTTGCAGCCGGAGACGTAATCATGTCATGAATGCACTGGATTTAATCAGCGTTGGCACAGGGGTGTGTTTTGTAGCAGATCGCCTCTTCGTGCGTGTTTTCAGATTGTAATCGGATCACGGCCACGCCCTCCTGCTGCTAATGGCATATGGCTGCAGTTTTGATGTGATCTGAGTGGTAATTTATGACGATGCATATTCAGTCAAGTCCCCGTTGCCAGGGGGAACCAGGTCCTCCATGTCTCTTTATGGTCTGCCGGGTGGTCACATGTGGTGTTGGCTTGGCATCCAGCTGGGTCCAGGGCCGCATGACAGGAGACAGGAAAGGCTGGCGTGGTTTTAACAGAGATTTGGCTTTGCTTTTCAGTTAATCACCAGGAACAGCTTCTGTGGTAAAGTGATGTTTTACAGGAGTGTTACAAAGAAAGTTGGGATGTGTGTGAAGCTTTCTGGCCATGTTTTGGGCAACATCTCAAGCTGCGGTCTAGTGTAGTGATTAAGTTAAGATAAAGGCTCATGGCTACAGAAACCAAGGTATCACCATCTTGTCTAACTTATGCGTCCCATATTGCTAACGGGGTAAGACATTCATTTATTCTCCAGCTAGCCCTGGGTTAGGATTCCCTGGGGAGAGGGAGATGAGAAGGAAACTAATAATGTGTAGAGATCTGAAGGCTCTGACTTGCATCAAAGGATCAGAAGACGGTGGGGGGATTGGGTGGGAGGCACAAACAGAAAACATGGACAGAAGAAAGAAAACAATCAGACAAACAGGCCACCTTTGAGAAAAGATTAGTATTTTCCATTTGTTTTAAGACTTTTAACAACTCTCTAGATAGACGCAAATCCATCTTACAGACATTAACCAAAAAAAATGGATCATAATGTTTTAATTTCTTGTCCGTCCTGAAGCCCAAGGACCCTTACACTAATCTATACACTCTTATTTGGCTAATCATCATTTTTCTACCATTTATGAAGAGTCCTATGCCTCTCTCATACCAACAATTCCTGTATCAAGACATCTTCACATTACGGGACTTGTTGTAAAACTAACATGGACCAACTTCTATGTTGAGGAAACTTGAGATGTATTATTAATAGGCTTTCTCCTGTAATGTGTGAAAGCCACTCTGACTTGTGCAGCGCCGACACACTGTCTGGTCTTGGCGAGCTTCGGTCTCTCTGTGACCTATCTGGATGATAGCCAGCTGCACCGTTATCCTTTGAACTGGGACCATCCTTGGCTAAAGGCAGCTGTGTTTGGCCCAGTGTGACCACAGCTGATCACACCAGGCTGCATGAATACTTAATTGCTCTTAAAGACCAAATTTAGCCATCTGACAGTTTCATTTACGTTTTGTGTTCTCATCCCTGTGATGTCTGTGGTTGACACATTCTGGTCTTTCTTTTGTGGAGATGGTGTGGGCTATAAGGCCAAAATGGGGTAATTATTTTTGAGGCAGTAAAGACAATAACCACATGTGATCTTTGCCTGCAGCATGACCATTTGGGTGGAGTGCCACCAGACAGATCAATGGGATTTATTTAATAACATCACCGCTGGCTAAATAGAGATTTACTTGCAATCTTCTTCCTCTGTCTTATTTCATTTTTAGGCAATCTTCCTCTTCAGGAACATTTTCCAGGGTCCAGGGTAGTTTGCTGTGCCATTTTTCACCCTTGACTTATTCGACTGCAGCAACCAGGGCCAAAAATGGTCAGTAGGGTGGAAATGTATCCAAGAAATAACTTGGAGCTTGCACGGTGGTGGGGCAAACCAAACACTTCTGATTGGTTAACCCCAAGTAATCTTAAGGATGTATGTATTTGAAATGTACAAATAAAAGAACTGAGGCAGCAGACTGTCATCTGACAAACTGTAACATTTAACTCAAGTAACTCAGACCTTATAGAAATGTGACAAAGGAGACCAGGAATTAAAAAAAAAACTGAGATGTCTTTTTATCTTTTAGTAGGGAAGGAACATGTCGCAGGACTCTTAACGGTTTGGGAATGCTAGTTTTGTTTTGGCTTCCACTTACATGTCTAATTTAATAAATGGCGATGATTGATATATAAAGTGTTTTAACCAGAACTCAGATATGCCATCTAACATTTTAGATATAGGCCCCTACATTTCCAAAGCTTCTCCTCTACGAATGACCATGGTACCATAAATATTACGTTACAACACATTAAATTAGACACTGCTGTTTTTGCCACAACTATAAAATAGTATTTAATGTATAAAGCATGCCTACATTTATTAACTTCTGTGTGATTACTTTATTTTTGTATCACTTGCAGGGTTTCCCCCAGAAAATGAGTTAAGCCTAGCATCTTCGGCCGTCCGGGGGTGGGGGGTGGGGGTGGGGGGTTCACACGCTCTGCTGCTGTTTCTCACCAGTATCAGCTGATGGAAGGCTCTAGTTTCGTTGCGCCGTTCGTGTCAGCGGACATGGTAGGGTCGGGGAGGGGGGCGAGGCATGACACAGCCTGGTGGGTGGCCAAGCAAAGCATGGCGGGCCGCCAGGCTTATAAAGCGCTGGGGGAAACCCTGAATGGGAAGCATTTTGATTGGCTGCATTTGATTGGCTGCAGCCTTCCATCTCTCCAGGACCTGTACGTCTCCAGAACTCGGGGGCGTGCAGGTCGGATAGCAGCTGACCCTTCGCACCCGGGTCACAGACTTTTTGAGCCGCTTCCCTCAGGCAGGAGGTTACGGTCCATCCAGACCAGAACCTCCCGCCATAAGAAAAGCTTCTTTCCATCTGCCGTTAGACTTGTGAATAGATTATAAACACACAACCATGCTGGTCTTCTGTACTTGACACAAAGTCACGTTATCGGCCATGTTACCATTACCTGCCATTTTTTATAGCTGAAAGTTTTATTCTAGTTTTTTTTTATTATATTTTATTCTATTTTTAATTATATTATTCATGTTATCTGTAGCACATTAGTACCGAAGCAAGTTCCTAGGTTGTGAATTGTTTGTTCACTGACAATGGCAATAAACCTATTCGGATTCTGATTCTGATTCTGATTTTGTTTCACTGGAAGCAAAATGCATCACGTAACATCAGCAAAATGTAGTACGCAGCAATTAGCTGCCATTATAGCGGATAGGTCCGTTTCCCCCAGATGCAAAGCATCCCAGAAGCGTAGGTATGCATTGCTTACATTTTGAGTCTATATTTGATGTGCTATGCTTCCAGAGTGCGTCTAGCTCACTACTTCAGATCAGGCCAGACAGGAAGTCAAACACAAAAGCAGCGTAAAACATCCAGAAACTTTCAGAATAAAAGTCATGTGCATATTTCCTACTAAAAACATACGTCACTACCTGTGAAACCTCAACTGCCAAACTAAATAGAACAGAAAATAAACCACAGACCTTTTTGGTTACATGCTGACATATTTGTCCTTGTTTGTTAAGGTGTGAAGTCCCCAAATCACATGTGATCTTGCAAATATCCTGTGATTTTGTGACCTCGTGGAACAGTTATGTTACGTCCTTCCGATGTATCCAATGGAAAGCCCGGGGAATACACTTTTGAAAGTCTGTGTTCAAATAACATTGCCGCTTTCCTTCTACATCTCAAAGAGAACTAGGAAGAGATTTCCTGAAATGAACATGCTGTGCAGGGTTAAGGCTAACCAACCAGGAACAAAGCAGATCCACCTACCGGTCTTAGTTTTGTTGGAGTTTTGCAATGTTGAAGTGGCTCCATTAAACCACTACTTGTCATTACAGATATTGTAACCCACTCAACACCACAAGAGCTCTGTTTAGGTCTCCCTCCATTAGGGTGTTTAGATGCAAATGAAGGTGGTGCATATGCACCCCATAGCAGTGTTGTAATCTCTTCCTTTTCAGTAAGCGATTCAACACAAGAAGACCTTGAATAGAGGGAGTTAAAGGCTTTGGCCAACAACAATAACATAGAAGTGCCCCACTATCCCAAAGTAATGGGCTTCTATTCATCAGAGCCATTAGCAAAGGCTCAACTTCAGAGATAAACACCACCATGTCGTATTGTGTGTTTTAGACTAGAGGGAGCTTAATGAGAGGTTGTGGACGACACACCTGCCTAGAAAAGGGGGTTGAGATAACAATTGTCTCCTCCCCCGTCAAGGAGACATCTGGCATTGTCACGGTGTCGGCTCCCAAAATGCACCTAAGAGTGGGTAATGAGGCGTGGGAGACGGGGTTTATGTTGTGTGTTGTCAAATGTGTTTCCGGGTTGGTGATTCCCTGGATTAACCTGGAAGTACACCATCTGTAGCGTTCAACCATAAACCCAGATTTGTGTGTCTCGTAGGCAGAGTTAAGTCTTAACAGGGACGCATTTTTAACCAAAACCATTAAAACCATTACAGGTTAATGGCTGAAAACTAAAATGCACTCTTGAAGGGTCATTTAGGCAGTGGATCCTCTCTAGGCCCAGTGCTCTTCCTCTATTTTTAGGCAGTCATCTAGCCCTTTATTATATTGTAATTGGTTCTTGCCTTGGTCATTCCCATTTTCTCCATTTATTTAGCAGATCAAGTCTTGTAGTTTTACAAAATCCTATTTAATTTCTGTAAAACAAGTGCCTAACTGGATTTTGACACACAGACAAATGAAGGTGTTGCTGTGGATTTAAAAAGCGGGGGTGGGGTGTCAAACAGACAGAAGTGGATAACATCGATTTGTGACTGCACACTTCTGGACTTTTATTGTGGTCTGCTTATTATGGTCGCTCTAATGCTGCATTTACTCAAGAGGCGTTGCTAAGAAACACACACCATCAGTGCTGCAATCAGTGTTTTGGCTTTTAAAATTGTTGTTTCATTTTGCACTTAATGGCCTGGCTGTTTGATAAGATTTACTGTCAATTGCTTTTTGAAGTACTCTTATCTCATTTTAGATGCTTGAAAGTGTTGTTTTAATGTTTTTAATCACATTTATGTCAGTATAATTATTTCATTTACTCTTATAATTTCCTCTAAAGATCACATTATTTAAACAAGATTAGAAATCCTGTTGATCATTTACCTTTCTCCTGTTTATTTCAGGTCATCTCTGCTCTGTCCAGGATCTCCCACCACAGCATTGCACAAATTAAAGGCATCAGGTAACTCATAACTCATTTATTTCTTATCTAATCTGTTCAGGCACTTGGCAACATTAATGTAAAGACAGAAAAACACCTTTTAGATAGGAAATAATTCTATTTTCTGAGTACGCCCATAATAAAATGGATGGGGCAATTAACATTTGCAGCTCATTTAGAAGTCAATTTACATTTTAGGCAATTAGCTGCAGCTTTTAGCCAACATTATCTTCTAGGGCAAAACAATCCACAACACATTTCCTTCTGTCACTGGATCAGCGCAGCAGCATTGCTTTGTATGCATGCATGGTTGTTTACTTTATTTATTTTTTTCTCCCAAATAATGGTGAAGCTGATGAAACTTTTTACCTTTTTATTCTGATCAGGGCTGGATGGCCTTCTGATCCTTTTATTTGTTCAGTCTGCTTTGAGCTTGGTGGCTCACAGGCACCACATAAAAAACAGGAATAAAGGTTTTAGCTGCCTGAGTAATAAGTTGATGGTGTGCGCCCATTAGGAGCAGTGGCAGGACATGAAAAGATGGAAAAAAAGACAGGGAAAAGGTTTCCTTGTTATATGAAGTGAAACACAGCAGTCTGATGGCTGCTTCATCACTGCTGATCGGTTTACTGCCAACTGTTGGAATCAATAGATTTATCAGAGCACTCACGGACCTCTTTATAACTTTGTTAGGTTTTAACTTTAGGGGCCCTATCATAGAAAATCCACTTTAGGGAGCTTTTTACCATGTGATATTGTTTCCTCTTGAAAAAAAAACATTTTTGGCTGCATTCATACATTTCCCTGTTTCAGCTGCAAATTTTGAGTTTTACTTTAGAAATATTGTAAAGCGTGAGCGGAAACCATGGGTGGAAACTAACCTCCCCATCAGGCTCTGCTCCCTTCCTGGGAGCTAGTCTTTGGTCTGAAACCTCCTCTGGCCAGTGTAGGATATGTGGCTTAGACCACCTGTGGCATGTATAGCAGACCTGGAAGTCCAGTGGTTATTGCGCTAGACTGGGTGCCTTAACCAATGGACTGCCATAGCCAACACAGCAGCTAACTCGTCTAGGATGCTGTTGTAGGCACGTTTGTTTGGAGCAGGTGTGGGCTCCAAACAAAGTGGTAGCGCTGTTGCCTCACTGTGAGAAGGTTGCAGGTTTGAATCCCGGCTGTGACCTGTCTGTGTGTAGTTCTCATTTAATTTCCGGGTATAGATTCAGCCTGATGAAAATAAGTCATATTCAAGATAAATGACATCTCAATACGCCAACGGTAATATTTTATCATATACTGTGCCTACCTTTGCTCTCAAAGGTTTAAAACAGCATGATATGGGGCCTTTAAAATAAAGCTCAATACAGATTTTAACAAGGGTTCGCATCAGAGACGAGGAAGCTATGAATTATGCAATAAAATAGGGTTGAAGGTCGAGGTAAGCAGGTGATATTCTGCTACTGAAGTCTGTTTTGGGATTTGTGTTCCCTCAGGTGGAAGAAAAAGGCAGAAATCATTCTAGTGATCAGGAAGCAACATGTGCCGAGCATTACTTGATTGGATTTATTTTAGTTGTTTTTAATTAACTTTTTAAGACCTCTAATAAAAAAGGAAAGCTATTTAAAACAGATGATTCTACGGCCACAAATTAGCGTCACTCAAAAGCAAAATAAAGTAAAGGGGAATTAAAAATGTTTTCCACTCTCTTGATTAAATTATAAAAGTCCAGAAAAAAATGAAATTTTTTTTTTCCTGAATGTATTTGTTTTCTATTTTTAGGCCCGAGCAGCGAAGGCACTGCGAAGGCCTCTTGTTTTTGCTCTGTTTATATCTTATTTATTATTCTTAGCCCGCTTTGAATGGCCTTTTGGGGACCTTATCATACCCCAAAACTCACAATATTTTGCAAACTTGTCAGGCCTGGTGAAAAATTTGATATTTTAAAGGTTGCAAAAAAATCGCAAAGAAAATGGCTGAACAGCGCCCCCTAGAAAGTGAAAAAAAAAACCTCTCCATAAAGCTTAGTTTATCGTACAGTTATGAAATTTGGTACACTTGTAGGACTCAACAGTCCGCACAGAAAAGTCTCTTGCAAGCATGGTCAATATCAAACAGGAAGTTGGCCATTTTGGGTTGAAATGGCGATTTTTAGCCGTTTTTGCCGTTTTTAGGGTCAGTTTCTGATTGGATTGCTCGATCATTTTTCGCACGATCGTCTCAAAAATTGTGTAAAATTGCTCAGAAGGGATGGGCGAACAAAATGAGACAAAGATTCAGACTTTTCGTATATGTTGAAGGGGCGGGGCCAGGCCTCGAAGTTTGACTACTCGCCAAAAAAATTTAAATTGCTATAACTTCATAATTGAATGGAATAGAGTTACCAAACTTTCTGTGGTCATTCGTCATCTACCCACAAAGTAAATTGAGTGGTCAGATGATGACATCATACAAGCCCCGCCCCCTCAGGACCAAAAAGGTCAAGTTTTACTGTGAAAGGTCCCAAATTGCCCCATTTCACTTAATCACCACAAATATGTAGCTGGTAACTCAAGACAAGTGGGGGTTGCGTGGCGTCACTTTATGTGAGTTTTCGGCAGAGGGCGGGGCTGTGGCGGCGCGGCGAAGTCAGGCGTACCGCCGTGGCCTTACGTTTGCCTCCCATTTCGTCATTTCTAAAGATATCGTCACGAAACTTCTTGTGAGTGATCCTAGTCTGGCCCCCCAAAAGATCTGATGTGAACATCTGGTGGGCGTGGCCTATTTTATAAAATAGCGCCCCCTAGGACCATTAAAACTGTCAGCCCCAAGCCTTGCTTTGACTGAGGATTACGAAATTTGGTACACTAATGTGGTGTCTCAGGACCTACAAAAAAGTCTCTTGGAGCCAAGTGCAAATTCGCACAGGAAGTCGGCCATTTTGGTCCAAGTACGCGATTTAGTGGTTTTCGCACAGGTTGTTTGGAGAGTGATGCTCCATTGCCCTTTTCACCAATCGCCTTCAAACTTCTGCTATATACTCTTAAGAAATAGGGGAAAAAATTCAACCGTCGGATTTTTCAAAAGTTGAAAGGTGTGGGCGTGGCTAAGCCTCAAACTTTGACCTGGCGCCACGCCACTCTTTTTTCACAGGTCCCTACTGGACTCCTTTTACCCAATCAGCAGGAATCTCTGTTAAATAGCAGTAGACAACTTGAGGTCACTTGGTGTCCAGTACTGGCAGGTTTCAAAAAAAGGCGGGTCTTTGGGAGCATGGCGAAAATCGCCATCACGCCATGGAAATACGTTTGCCTCTCATTTCTTCAGTTATCGTGATATCGCTACGGAGCTTCTGGTGAGTGATCCTAGTCTGACCCCCAAGAGAAATTGACAGCTGAAATTTGTGGGCGTGGCCTATTTTCTTAAATAGCGCCCCCTAGAGCCATTAAAACTGTCAGCCCCAAGCCATGCTTTGACTGAGGATTACAAAATTTGGTACACTAATGTGGTGTCTCAGGACCTACAAAAAAGTCTCTTGGAGCCAAGCGCAAAGTTGCACAGGAAGTCGGCCATTTTGGTCCAAATACTCGATTTAGTGGTTTTTGCACACATTGTTTGGACAGTGATGCTCCATCGTCCTTTTCACCAATCTCCTTCAAACTTCTGCTATATACTCTTAAGACATAGAGGAAAAAATTCAACCGTCGGATTTTTCAAAAGTTGAAAGGTGTGGGCGTGGCTAAGCCTCAAACTTTGACCTGTCGCCACGCCACTCTTTTTTTCACAGCTCCCTACTGGACTCATTTTACCCAATCACCAGGATTCTGTGGCAAACAGCAGTAGACAACTTGAGGTTACTTGGTCTCCAGTACTGGCAGGTTTTGAAAAAAGGCGGGGCTTTGGGAGCATGGCGAAAATCACCATCACGCCATGGAAATACGTTTGCCTCTCATTTCTTCAGTTATCGTGATATCACTACGAAACTTCTGGTGAGTGATCCTAGTCTGACCCCCAAGAGAAATAGACAGCTGAAGTTTGTGGGCGTGGCCTATTCTCTTAAATAGCCCCCCCTAGGACCATTAAAACTGTCAGCCCCAAGCCATGCTTTGACTGAGGATTACGAAATTTGGTACACTAATGTGGTGTCTCAGGACCTACAAAAAAGTCTCTTGGAGCCATGTGCAAAGTCGCACAGGAAGTCGGCCATTTTGGTCCAAGTACGCGATTTAGTGGTTTTCGCACACGTTGTTTGGAGAGTGATGCTCCGTCACCCTTTTCACCAATCGCGTTCAAACTTCTGCTATTTACTCTTAACACATAGAGGAAAAAATTCAACCGTCGGATTTTTCAAAAGTTGAAAGGTGTGGGCGTGGCTAAGCCTCAAACTTTGACCTGTCGCCACGCCACTCTTTTTTTCACAGCTCCCTACTGGACTCCTTTTACCCAATCAGCAGGAATCTCTGGCAAATAGCAGTAGACAACGTGAGGTCACTTGGTATCCAGTACTGGCAGGTTTCAAAAAAGGGCGGGGCTTTGGGAGCATGGCGAAAATCGCCATCACGCCATGGAAATACGTTTGCCTCTCATTTCTTCAGTTATCGTGATATCGCTACGAAACTTCTGGTGAGTGATCCTAGTCTGACCCCCAAGAGAAAAAGACAGATGAAGTTTGTGGGCGTGGCCTATTTCCTTAAATATGGTAAATGGCCTGTATTTGATATAGCGCCTTCTAGAGTTCTTGAAACCCCCCAAGGCGCTTTACAACACAGTCATTCACCCATTCACACACACATTCACACACTGGTGGGGGTGAGCTACAATGTAGACACAGCTGCCCTGGGGCGCACTGACAGAGGCGAGGCTGCCGAGCACTGGCGCCACCAGTCCCTCCGACCACCACCAGCAGGCAACGTGGGTTAAGTGTCTTGCCCAAGGACACAACGACAGCGACAGACTGAGCGGGGCTCGAACCAGCAACCTTCCGATTACGGGCGAGCACTTAACTCCTGTGCCACCGTCGCTCGCTAGAGTCATTAAAACTCAGCCCCAAGCCACGCTTTGTCCGATTGATGCCAAATTAACAGAAAAACATCTTGTCAACCAAAGCTGACCTCAATGGGATTTTTCTGTAGTTGGTCACAGCACACCCTAGATAACTTTAACCTACAATAACTTCAAAAAACGTGGCCAGAAAAGCATTACAGGTGGTCTGTGTCATCACACCACCAGTGTTGTAAAGATAGAGTTTGCCCTAGTGGTGAGACGTGTAATATAATGGTGGGCTCAGAGGGGATGCTGAGTCAGGGTGAGGTGTGGAAGAGGTGATCGTTAGCGGTTTCTGGTGTCGGGGTGGCTGACGTTTCTGTTCCGCGGACGTGCCCTGGTGCGCCGGGCTGCCGGCCAGGCCGGAGCGGCGCGGAGCTGCGAGGGCCGAACGACGCTGCTTGCAGCTTTAATTTATTATTGTTATTGTAAGGTTCTGCGTCTGAGGTGTGGTCTCTAACCCTTTAGCACCGTTTTCAGCAGAAAGCATCAGCCCTTCACAGTAAAATGTACAATTATGCCTGAAAAAACCTTAAAAACACCTGAAACAGTTTGGTTTTTATTCTGCATTTGTTTAACCTCAATGATGTAATTTTATTCAGGAATTGATAACACAATTATCTGAACATTTAGTCATTTAATATAAGTTTTGACCTTTTTCCCTAACGGGCATGTTGATTCGTCTCATTTGCTCCCTGTTTTTGATAGTCCACTCATTTTAACCTGCATTTACTAAGATGTAAATGTTTTATTTTGAACTGCTTCTATTCACCATAGAGTACAGTTCATACTTTTTTAACATTCGTTTTCCCAAATAATTAATTTAATTCACGAGTTTCTCTATAAAATCTCCTAAAACTGTTCTGTTAATTTTAAACAACAACTAAAAACAGCAAGATAAGATATTTTTGACTTGTATTTATTTGTTTGTTTATTTAGATTTAACTCACTTCTCCGAGGCGACTGCCTGGAGCCTTGGCATTGCTCAGGAAGAACCTCTGAATCACATTGGGTGGTTTACATGATGCAACCCTTCACTTAATCTCATAAAAAGATGCAGACATTAAATATTTATTCAAAACCAAGAGCACACATTTGAATGATTGAAGGATTTAATTCTTCTTATTCGGTTTTATTTAATTTGTTCTGGAAAGAAAGTGCTTGTGTTGACCTCATTGTTCCTGTGAGTCTTCCTGTAGTTCAACCTTCCTTCTTTCCTTCTGACCATCTTTGCTGTCCTCAGGCGACCTTTGACCTTCACTCCTATGATCCCTGCTGCTTGTGCCAAAGGCTCTGACCTCAGATCAGTGTGTTGTTGTGGAACACCCCGTGTATGAAGTGTCATAGATCATTTGTTATGCAGCTGCAGCAGGTTTTTAAATTAGAGGTGAAAGCCTGACACCACGAACTTGGTGGACATTCTCACCCAGAGGAAAATATTCCAAAACAACTTCCTAAATGGGATTTCAGAGGAATTCTCAGTAAACGATTTGAAGTTGGAGCACGTAACGTAGAACATTCAGTTAAATACGGTTAGAAGCTGAAATAATTGATGCACTCAGTTTTTCCCCATATTTTCTTGTAATTTAGTCATTTAATTTTTCATAAATGGCATGTAAAAAATAACAACAACAACAATCTAGCTACTTTAAAAAGAGTTTTAATCTTTTCATTCTATAATAGTATAACTGTTTATAACTGTTAAATTATCAATTATATTTTATTATATAATTTTATAACAGGGATGCCTGGTGAAGCATTTGGTAGCGCTGTTGCCTCACTGTGAGAAGGTTGCAGGTTTGAATCCCGGCTGTGACCTGTCTGTGTGTAGTTCTCACTTTCTCTCCATGCATGGGCGGATTTTCATATGGTTTCGCCCCCAGAGACCAAAAGCATGCAATCAGGCTGATTGGAGAGTCTAAATTGTCCCTAGATGTGAGTGAGTGAATGGTTGTTTGTCTCAGCATGTCCTATGTCAGACTTGTGACCTGTCCAGAGTGTCCCTTCCCTCGGTGACTGCTGGAGTAATAAACCAGCGCATGGATGGATGGATGGATGAAATTCTACAACAATTTAACAGCAATAACGAAACAAAATTGGCCCTTCCTACATTTAGATCCAGCACCAGAGGGCAGCAGACAAGTATAGGACTGGATATGACAGTTTAAAGCTGCTTTACAGGACAAGCTAGGTTTTAAATGCAAACATGGTCACGGAACACTCACCCCTCCACTCGGTATCTTTCCTGAGACGCTTCTGCCGGAACCAGAGACCCGCATTTCTAGAGGAAACGAGAGAGCGCTAAACACCAGTCACCGCTTCTGGGTCCAGACTTCTTTTGTTGTTCGTGGCTTCAATTGTTTTTTTCTTTTTAGGACTCTGGTAGTTTGTCCTAAAGTAAAAGTGGTCGCAGCCAGCGGTTTTTCCTTCTCTGATATCATTGAGAGGGGAACCTGTCACACCAGTGGTGTTCTGTTGATAAATAGGCAAGTGTGTAATGACTGGAGGACCCAGGGAAGTGTGGTGGTGGTTTAGCAAGACCAACAACCGGATGGTACAATAGTTGCTTCCAGTTCAGAAGGTTTTGTTTTATTTACCTCCACAATATATTTATAGCTTTGCTAGGTTAGAACGTTGTTAAGAGGAATGACAAAAATGTTTTAAACTAAGTCGTTCTCAAAGTTGCAGTTGTAGCTTTAAGGGTTTTATTTTCACTATCTCTGTAAGTGGTGATTAAACAATTATAACTATAAGACAACGTATCCTGCCATAAAATTTAATAATGTGAAAAAGTGTAAGTATTTTGGGACTTGTATGTAGATATTTAATCAGTGCTTTTATTAGTTTTACCAGCAGTAACTGTGTTTGGAATTCCAGCAAGCACTTTATTTCCTTAATATGCAGAAACAACCCTGAATAATTAGTATGCAGTTACTCTATTGCATGTCCAGTTTTTATATTTTACTTGAGTCGAGTAAAAACACCCGTTGTGTTTTTATTTCAGCCACAAACAGTGGTAATAAAACTCAAACCTGCAGGAACAAGAAGGCCCAACACTTATGTGTTACCTCCCTGCTCTCACCCAGCCTGCAGAGAGTGACTTTATCGTCAGGCGTGGTGCAATAAGTAGCAAAGTGCACTCACTTTGTGGAGCTGCAGCGATTTATCGACCCCTGCAGAAACCAAGCCGTGTCCTGGGACGTGAAACTGCTTTCCACAGCTGACCATTCTGGCCGCTTTCACACATAACAGCAACACTGTTGTTCTGCTGTTTGACAATAGCGAATCAATGGGAACAGCTCGCTGCAGATTTCTACTGCGCACACGTATGCCAACAATTCCCCCTCATGAGCACAACGTGCAGACATGATCGCTAACAGATTGGGTTGTTTTATGGTAATGCTTCTAATCTGGAAAGCATAAGGAGGAAGAAGGAGGCTGGATGCTGACAGAAGATGATGGACAAGATGAGCATCATGTGATTCATGGAAGCAGTGAGGCGGAGGAGAATTGAAATTATTTTAGTTGCGCCTTAAAGACATCATGCCCTCACTGTGTGACAAACCTTGTCTATATCAAAACCAACTCACCCCGTAGAGACGGTTTTATTCCTGTATGGAATTTCGTAATCAAAGGATTTGAAAAGCCAAAATGAAAACTAATATTGGGAGAAGCACATAAAAGGCATGGTCACACTTTGTCAAGATGTTAGAAAACAAATGTGTAACATTATTTATGTTTTTCTTTTGTTAAGTATTATCTGCAAAATATATTTATGACTGCAATAATTCACTTAAGTACACGGTACAACTGGATTAGTTGAGCAGCTATGTTTTGTGTTCTTTTAGTCTTTATTCAGGGAAAAATAAAATCTGATCCAGTCTTCAAGCACGTTTGTTTTCCTTCTGGCATCCACAAAACTAGACAAAAATTAGGAAAAAAAGTCAATTGCAATAATTAGTCATTATTAATTGCATGAATGGCCAAAATTAACTTGAAATAACACAGATTAGTTGCAGATAAAAAATTTACTTTACATGAAATATATGACATTTTCATATTTCTAATGCTTCAATAAGCATTAGAAATATGATATAATTTCTGTACAAAATGTAATATATTGAAAAAAAATTACATTAAGTAAGTACACCCACATAATGTATCTGCATGAAATGTACCACAGGGAGAAATTAGAGCTCACTGAAAGCATCCCCTTGCAGGTGTTATACAGGTGCTGGCCAGTAAATTAGAATATCATCAAAAGGTTGAAAATATTTCAGTAATTCCATTCAAAACGTGAAACATGTACATTATATTCATGCAATGCACACAGACCAATGTATTTCCAATGT
Organism: Nothobranchius furzeri; assembly: GCF_043380555.1. NCBI lineage: Eukaryota > Metazoa > Chordata > Actinopteri > Cyprinodontiformes > Nothobranchiidae > Nothobranchius > Nothobranchius furzeri. The sequence goes on along the minus strand of NC_091746.1, from coordinate 41,455,510 downwards.
TCATTACATTTAAATTTGATATTCATAAGTGACAACTAATGAAAACTCCAAATTTGGTATCTCAAAAAATTAGAATATTCTGAAAAGGCTGAATATAGAAGACACCTGCTGCCACTCTAATCAGCTGATTTACTCAAAACACCTGCAAAGGCCTTTAAAAGGTCCCTCAGTCTTGTTTTGAAGGCACCACAATCATGGGGAAGACTTCTGACTTAACAGCTGTCCAAAAGACAATCATTGACACCTTGCACAAGGAGGGCAAGACACAAAAGGTGATTGCTAAAGAAGCTGGCTGTTCGCAGAGCTCTGTGTCCAAGCACATTAACAGACAGGCGAAGGGACGGAAAAAATGTGGTAGAAAAAAGTGTACAAGCTCTAGGGATAACCGCACCCTGCAGAGAATTGTGACGACAAACCCATTCAAAAATGTGGGGGAGATCCACAAAGAGTGGACTGCAGCTGGAGTCAGCGCTTCAAGAACCACCACGAGGAGACTCATGAAAGACATGGGATTCAGGTGTCGCATTCCGTGTGTCAAGCCACTCTTGAACAAGAAACAGCGCAAGAAGCGTCTCGCCTGGGCCAAGGACAAAAAGGACTGGACTGATGCTGAGTGGTCCAAAGTTATGTTTTCTGATGAAAGCAAGTTCTGCATTTCCTTTGGAAATCAAGGACCCAGAGTCTGGAGGAAGAGCGGAGAAGCACAGAATCCACGTTGCATGAGGTCCAGTGTAAAGTTTCCACCGTCAGTGATGGTGTGGGGTGCCATGTCATCTGCCGGTGTTGGCCCACTCTGTTTCCTGAGGTCCAGGGTCAATGCAGCCGTCTACCAGGAAGTTTTAGAGCACTTCATGCTTCCTGCTGCTGACCAACTTTATGGGGATGCAGACTTCACCTTTCAACAGGACTTGGCACCTGCACACAGTGCCAAAACCACCAGCACCTGGTTCAAGGACCATGGTATCCCTGTCCTTGATTGGCCAGCAAACTCGCCTGACCTTAACCCCATAGAAAATCTATGGGGTATTGTGAAGCGGAGGATGCAATACGCTAGACCCAACAATGCAGAGGAGCTGAAGACGACTATCAGAGCAGCCTGGGCTCTCATAACACCTGAGCAGTGCCACAGACTGATCGAGTCCATGCCACGCCGCATTACTGCAGTTATTGAGGCAAAAGGAGCCCCGACTAAGTATTGAGTGCTATACATGCACATTCTTTTCATGTTCATTCTTTTCAGTTGGCCAACATTAGAGAAACAAACATTTTTTCATTGGCCTTTAGAATATTCTAATTTTCTGAGATACCAGATTTGATGTTTTCATTGGTTGTCACCTATAAATATCAAATTTAAATGTAATAAACATCGGAAATACATTGGTCTGTGTGCATTGCATGAATATAATGTACAAGTTTCACGTTTTGAATGGAATTACTGAAATATTTTCAACCTTTTGATGATATTCTAATTTACTGGCCAGCACCTGTACAGTGTGACTGTGAGAACATTGCTCAGGCCGACATCCTCTATGGTACTAATTAGCCTGCAGCATGTGGCATTTATCAGTTTTTCATGCTTATGTGTGGCCATCAGTAGTGAGTTTTCATTTAGGTGATATTTTTATCTCAAAGTACTCTGGTGATAGGAAAATTCCACTTGGCAAATCATTTGTTTTATCAGTTCCGCCGTCTGGAAGAGATTTATTATGAAAATGTCACTGTAAAAGATCCGTACAGCGTTTGTTTGAAACAAGGCCAGATCTTTTGCATCTCTTTTATTTTAAATGTTTGCTCATATAACAGCTGGACCAGTCTTAGTCCAACCCAGGGATTGTCTGTGTGTGTATGTTAAGGTTAAAAGTCAGCAAGATTGGACTTTCAAAACAAAAATAATGAAAGTTTGTTAAAATGCTATAAAAACTCTGTCCACATTTTTTGCATGCCTCTTAGTTAAAATACTATTTCAAATGCTTATTGTGGATATTTAATTTTAAAATACATAACAACACAGTTTTTCTAGTCAAATGTGGCCTTTCCCAGCAAAGCCTCTGAAAACGCTGTATTTTCTAAATCTGAACCTCTGACGTAAGCATACTTTAATGGTTTTGGCCCATCATAAGTAGAATTATAAACATTTAAAGTTTCCTCTGTGTCAGAGCCACATTAGAATCCATATTTTTCTCTGGATTAAGCTAACAGGACTCCCTCAGCTGACGCCACTTGGTTTGGCCAAAAAAAAAAACTTTTTCACAAAAATGACTCTAAAATCCTAAATAATTTATGCACGTGTAAAAAAATTTTTAAACGAGTTTCCATTATGTTTCTCTAAACATTGGTTCATGGTAGTCTCTAACTTGCAGTTTGCTCTTTAAAGCAAATAAAAAAATATAAAGTTGTTCTGTCTCATTTGTCTAAAAATCCCTGCCAATAACACGTTTCAGAAGCAACTACTGGACCATCATTGTTGGTTTTGCCACACTTCCTGGGTCCTCTATTCATTACGTACTCCTGTATTTAGCAAAAGAACACCACAGGTGTGAGTGGATCGTGGCTCAATAATATTAGAGGAGAAACAGACGGCTGCTACCACTACAACTTTAGGGCAAACTAGAGTTCCAAAAATAGAAACACCATCTGAATTCACAGACAACAAAAGACATTTGGACCTAGAAAACAGTGACTAGTATTTAGCATGTAGTCATCTTCTACCGCTTATCCGGGTCTGGGTCGCGGGGGCAGCATCCCAACTAGGGAGCTCCAGACTGTCCTCTCCCCAGCCACCTCCACCAGTTCCTCCGGCAGGACTCCAAGGCGTTCCCGGACCAGATTGGAGATGTAACCTCTCCAACGTGTCCTGGGTCGACCCGGGGGCCTCTTGCTGGCAGGACATGCCCGATACACCTCCCCAGGGAGGCGTCCAGGAGGCATCCAGACCAGATGCCCAAACCACCTCAACTGACTCCTTTCGATCCGGAGGAGCAGCGGTTCTACTCCGAGTCCCTCCAGAATGTCCGAGCTCCTCACCCTATCTCTTAAGCCTGAGCCTGGCCACTCTACGAAGGAAACTCATTTCGGCCGCTTGTATCTGCGATCTCGTTCTTTCGGTCATTACCCAAAGCTATTGACCATAGGTGAGGATTGGGACGTAGATAGTAAATCGAGAGCCTGGCTTTCTGGCTCAGCTCCCTCTTCACCACGACAGATCGGCTCAGCGTCCGCATCACTGCAGACGCTGAACCAATCCGCCTGTCGATCTCCCGATCCCTCCTACCCTCACTCGTGAACAAGATACTTAAACTCCTCCACTTGAGGTAGGACCTCTCCCCCGGCCCGGAGTTGGCAAGCCACCCTTTCCCGGTCAAGAACCATGGTCTCAGATTTGGAGGTGCTGATCCTCATCCCAGCCGCTTCACACTTGGCCGTGAACCTACCCAGCAATTGCTGAAGGTCAGAGCTGGATGAAGCTAGGAGGACCAAATCATCCACAAAAAGCAGAGACGAAATTCTCCTGCCATCAAACTCGACACACTCCACACCACGGCTGCACCTAGAAATTCTGTCCATAAAGGTAATGAACAGAACTGTTGACAAAGGGCAGCCCTGGCGGAGTCCAACCCTCACCGGGAACAGGTCTGACTTACTACCGGCTATGCGGACCAAACTCACGCTCCTCTGGTAAAGGGACTGAATGGCCCTTAACAGAAAGCCACCCACCCCTTACTCCTGGAGCGTCCCCCACAGAGTGCCCCTGGTATTTAGCACGTTCTCTTTAACTGTGGCAATGTGGGTTTCTGGTTCCAGCACTGTCTCAAGGAAGATACTTGATACAGTGCTTGTTTGTATTCCGTATAACAGCTTTAAACTCCGAGTCACTGTCTGATCATTTTCAAAAATAATAAGTAAAACATGTTTTCTCAGTGAACCTGCTGTTTAGGTAATATATTCATTAAAGGTATGGTTGACTGACACATTTTTTTTACTATTATTTCTGATAATAATCAGTCACTCTGAGTTTTTCATGCAGTCTGAACATGAAAACAGTCTTCTACACCAAACTCCTGCATTAGCTTCTGATACAAAATAGATGGTGAAATGCTAGGATGTGAAAATCCTCTCATATCCATGTCACATAGTGAATTTGCATTCATGGCCTAACCCACTTTGGCTTGCACCCGCCCACAGGAGGTCTTTTGTTTATTTATGTAGTTTTATAATTTTGCAGGGAGAAGATAATGGTGACTTTGCAACATGGCTGAATGCGTTCCGTTAGCCAATCAGAAGCTAGGTGTGTGCATATAATTAATAATAAAGATGAGCAATCGTGCACCAGCAAACTTCTGCATCTCAGAACAGGAGCAATAAATAACTCATAGGGCATTGATTTACACTAAGGAACACTGCAAATATGTTGAATAAACAAGTAAACAACATCTATAGTGCAATAAGGCTTTTCCAATCTAATCATGTGTATCATCTGATACTCCAACTGAAGAAATGCTTTCTTATATTTTAGTGTTTAGAAAATTAAAAAAAAAACATTGAACTGCTGAGTTGCTGTAAGAGTATAAAGCAAACCTGTCTGGCTGGTTTTCAGGTTCAGTTTTAGACCATTTTGTGTATTTGTTAGTTGTAAGTCTGGCTTAATAAAAGACTTGTCTGTGAACAGTCATTCAAAATAATAAAATTGTCTTCATGATGGGTGACTTTCGTCCGTGAAACTAAAGAGGTGCTTTTCAAGAAAATAAGTTATTTACAAAATTCAGTCTCAGTGCTGCAACAAATCAGGATTGGCTCCGATCGAGTGGTTCTTGGGGACAAACGGGCATGAACAACACACATGCATAAAAGACCATTAAGCAGCAATAAATTGCCAAGTGTTGGCTCATCAGTGGTGCTCTGATGAAATTATGAACACAGTTCAATTACACCTAGTTGCACTATTTGGGGGAAATTAAACTGGAGTACTGGACCCTCTACAAAACAGCACAGGGATGATAGAGACGTGTACAGCACTCTGCAAACTGCTATCTAATTAGATTTTGCCTTGCGGGACTCCATTAATAACTTAAAATATAATGCACACTTCATTGGAGGGGGCCATCAGTGTGGGTGTGTTATTGGGCTCTGGAGGGGAGGGAGGCGCCTTCTGCTGCTCATAACCGTGGAAGGAAGAAGTCGGCATAAATCAGACGGGGCAGATTTTGTGTAGGTAACTCTGTAATGAGATTTAGAGATTTTAATGTTTTAATAAAAGTGAAACGAGAAAATGTTTTTAGTAAAAAAAAAAAATAAATAAAAAAGAAGAAAAGAAACGTGTAGCTGTTGGAATGTTGTGTTTGCTCCTGACCTTTGACTAGCTTGTTGGACATTCATTAGCATGACAGCTGGTTGTTGTTGTAATTAAGCAGGGGCTGATTACTTGTCTCACACACACACACGCGCACGCACGCACCCACACACACACACACACACACACACACACATACACACACACATACAGGTGCTGGCCAGTAAATTAGAATATCATCAAAAGGTTGAAAATATTTCAGTAATTCCATTCAAAACGTGAAACTTGTACATTATATTCATGCAATGCACACAGACCAATGTATTTCCAATGTTCATTACATTTAAATTTGATATTCATAAGTGACAACCAATGAAAACATCAAATCTGGTATCTCAGAAAATTAGAATATTCTAAAGGCCAATGAAAAAATGTTTGTTTCTCTAATGTTGGCCAACTGAAAAGAATGAACATGAAAAGAATGTGCATGTATAGCACTCAATACTTAGTCGGGGCTCCTTTTGCCTCAATAACTGCAGTAATGCGGCGTGGCATGGACTCGATCAGTCTGTGGCACTGCTCAGGTGTTATGAGAGCCCAGGTTGCTCTGATAGTCGTCTTCAGCTCCTCTGCATTGTTGGGTCTAGCGTATTGCATCCTCCGCTTCACAATACCCCATAGATTTTCTATGGGGTTAAGGTCAGGCGAGTTTGCTGGCCAATCAAGGACAGGGATACCATGGTCCTTGAACCAGGTGCTGGTGGTTTTGGCACTGTGTGCAGGTGCCAAGTCCTGTTGAAAGGTGAAGTCTGCATCCCCATAAAGTTGGTCAGCAGCAGGAAGCATGAAGTGCTCTAAAACTTCCTGGTAGACGGCTGCATTGACCCTGGACCTCAGGAAACAGAGTGGGCCAACACCGGCAGATGACATGGCACCCCACACCATCACTGACGGTGGAAACTTTACACTGGACCTCATGCAACGTGGATTCTGTGCTTCTCCGCTCTTCCTCCAGACTCTGGGTCCTTGATTTCCAAAGGAAATGCAGAACTTGCTTTCATCAGAAAACATAACTTTGGACCACTCAGCATCAGTCCAGTCCTTTTTGTCCTTGGCCCAGGCGAGACGCTTCTTGCGCTGTTTCTTGTTCAAGAGTGGCTTGACACACGGAATGCGACACCTGAATCCCATGTCTTTCATGAGTCTCCTCGTGGTGGTTCTTGAAGCGCTGACTCCAGCTGCAGTCCACTCTTTGTGGATCTCCCCCACATTTTTGAATGGGTTTGTCGTCACAATTCTCTGCAGGGTGCGGTTATCCCTAGAGCTTGTACACTTTTTTCTACCACATTTTTCCGTCCCTTCGCCTGTCTGTTAATGTGCTTGGACACAGAGCTCTGCGAACAGCCAGCTTCTTTAGCAATCACCTTTTGTGTCTTGCCCTCCTTGTGCAAGGTGTCAATGATTGTCTTTTGGACAGCTGTTAAGTCAGAAGTCTTCCCCATGATTGTGGTGCCTTCAAAACAAGACTGAGGGACCTTTTAAAGGCCTTTGCAGGTGTTTTGAGTAAATCAGCTGATTAGAGTGGCAGCAGGTGTCTTCTATATTCAGCCTTTTCAGAATATTCTAATTTTTTGAGATACCAAATTTGGAGTTTTCATTAGTTGTCACTTATGAATATCAAATTTAAATGTAATGAACATTGGAAATACATTGGTCTGTGTGCATTGCATGAATATAATGTACAAGTTTCACGTTTTGAATGGAATTACTGAAATATTTTCAACCTTTTGATGATATTCTAATTTACTGGCCAGCACCTGTACACACACAAGAATTGACTGCTGTAGTGCAACCGCTGCAGTTTGATTTTCAATCTTTAACTTCCACATTCTGTGACAATTGTCCGCTAACTGCTAATGTGCCACTTCAGTTGCCTCTTCATGATGACTGAGCGTGCATAAAGTCTCTGAGTCATTTGATCATAAATATAGATTAAGTACAATCGAAGGCTTTCTGAGCTGAGTGCTGACGGAGATGAGAGTTCTTTCATTAGAGAAAGTCTGTGACGCCAAACCCTGCAACATCACATGCAGAGATGGTTTCTCTCCATGTTCTGCCATTTCTTTTAGAATATATATTTTTATTTTACTTTCTTACATCACACAACCTTCTACGCATTATTGAATTAAAGCTTTTCAGCCTTCTTAAAACCATGACTGTTCTATCATGTATACGCCCACGTTCGTATCACATCTCATCAGATAGTTTATTCATTCATTTTATTCATTTCTAGTCTTAATGAATGTCTTCAAAAGCTGCAGAAATTTCATGCACCTCTTGCAAAAGGTTTTGTTTATAAAACTGGAAATGGTGGATATAGTTATATCTGTCAAGTTATGTCTAATTTGGTTGGTTTGTTGAACAAATAAATGTTATCCACAATCTCACATCAAATCACAAAAGCTGTCTTTTAGCATCTAAAGCCGTGACCCAATGCATCAGATTATTGCATACTCTAAGATCCTGCACAGATCATTCAAGTTAAGTCTGATGTTTTTACATCTTACCAAGGTCTTCATCCTGTGTGGACAGAGCATTAAAGAAAATAATTCATCACAGTAGCGAACAATCCAGAAAACGACCAAAAAGTTATTTGGATACAGGGACATAAACCAACGATAATATATTATTGAGTTGTGAAAAGGCTGGGTAGTATTAATATTATTTAAAATATCGATATAATTTCAAACAAGATTACTTAATATTGATATAACTAGTCAAGCCGTTAGCATTAGCAACAAGCGCTAGCTGCCAATGCTAACAGCTAGCTTGCTCCATCTCTAAGCGGTCATTTCATGTATTCCCACGCGTCTGCTCAATCAGGAAACCTCTGGGTCAATGTATTGCTCTAAACTTTGCATTTGGCTTTGTGATTTTTAATTCTTTGAGGATGTTCGTTTGTGTTTCAGCAAGCCTTTTTATTGTGGCTGCCAACCAGATTTCTCTTTCTTGTTTGTGAGAGATGAGCCAAACCTCACCCTCTCGTAGTCAAGAAACAGCTACGGAGAGCAGTGAGTCCCAAAAGAGCGAGAGTGTAATCCTGAGCAGTAGATGCAAAAACATCATAAATTTGACTTAACCTGATCAATTTTTTTCTGGACAAAAATTATTTACTGGTAATATTGTGGTTGATGGGATATGAGCCTCCTCTAGATGGAATTTGAATTATTTTATAAATAAAAGTGCCTGTGCCTAGCTCTTAACTGGGATAGATAGACAGACAGACAGATTATTTATTGTAGTCATGGCCCAGTTTACAATAAATCCAATTCCAAATACAATGTAAAGAAGAACCATGTAAAACACATATTGATAAAAACCTACATGTGTGTTGACACAGTTGTACCAGTGTTTCTAAAGCTCAGACTGGTAGATAATAGGCATTAAGTTTAATGTTTGACAAGACTCAATACTTTTCATGCATTTAATCTGCTGATGAATTCATGAATACAATTTCTCAAGACTGCTTAAAGGGAGTTGACTTGTAAATACTTTACAGGAAGAAAAAGATCTAGATATATATCGTATATTCAGCTAAGAGATATCGAGGTATAGGTTTTGGTCCATATCGCTCAGCCCTAAGCTGTGATTGTGGTTGTTGCACCCTAATGGTTAGTAGTCATACTCGGCTACTAAAAGAAAAATACAAATCAACAAGTCAACAGGGCATTCAAAATCTAAATTCACTTTCATCTCATATCTTTAAAACCACGGGAAACATATCCAACCTTCTTGGAGCGCTAATTGGTTAATGATCATCGTAAAAGCTGGAGTAGTCGACCCAGCGTGGGCAGATATAAGAAATGTTTTAACGGCATCAGTACGAAACATTGTTTTTATGTTATTTTACACCAATACAGCCTTTTCTGTAAACAGTGAAGGTCACTCCCTTTAAAAAAGAGTGACAGCTCCAAGCTTCCATATTTTATGCTGCTCCAAATGTCCCTGAAGATTGTTGAAACTCCTGATAGGATTTATACAAGTCCGTCATCAATCAGAAATTTCTAAAGTTGGTTTCCTCTCCTGAATTCCTGCCCAGGTTGGTTCTGGGAGGATGGCGGCTCCCTATCTGTCAGCAGCAGTGTTTTGATGTGTTTTGACAACGTTGTTTGTGACTGATGGGGTCCCTCGGTTGAATAGATCCTCCTGCTTAGCCGCTGAAGTGATGGAGTGTGGAGTGACAACCTGACAGATGGAACACAAAAAGTCATACTGGCTGTTTTTCTACCTGGGACGGTGTTGAGTGTGATGTGTTGAGGAGATTTGTAACTCTCTCTCGTTTTGTGTGTTGTTTGTGTATCAGGCCTTTCCCATCTGAGGACACAGCCCTGAATGAAGATGATGTGTACCGAAGCCTGGAGGAGTTGGCAGAGTAAGTGTGCATTCTACTAAATAAAAAAACACTCACACAGGCTGTTTTTCATCACCAGTGGGGACAATGCATTATTTATCCAAAGGCCTCCCCTAATATTAACCTCATCCTAACGTTTGCCTGATCTAAGCCAAGGAAACCTAAAGCCTGCTGGGAAATTATTTAACTTTAGTTTAACTTTCTTCACATTGAAACAGCTGCACTGAAAACTCATTTGTGTTTTGTCTCAAGTTATGAAAAAGATCATTTTTAATCAAGATTCAACTAGAATTTCATTTATTCGTTTTCATCTGCTTATCTGGGTCACGGGGGGATAGCATCCCCAGCAGTGACACCCATATCGTCCTCTTTCTATCAACCTCAACTAACTCTACCTGTGTTACAAGGCGTTCCCCCGTTGGTGATGTTAACTCCTCCGGCTCGTCCTTGGTTGAACCGTGGGCCTCCTTCCGAAAGGACCTGCTTAAGGCAGGAGGTACCCTGAACCACCTCAGCTGACTCCTTTTAGTGTCTTTTTGCGAAGCGTCTTTGAGTGACCTAAAAAGAGCTATGTAACGTTGATGTATAATTATTATTATTATTATTAGTGTAGAGGAGCAGCGGCTGTACTCCCTGTCCCTCCCAAATGTCAGAACTCCTCACCCTACTTATAAAGATGAGTCCAGCTATCCTTCAAAGGAAACCAACTTTCTCCACTTTTTCAACCGTATTTGTGAAGTAGTTTATTTTGGTCATGACTGTTTTTTGTCATTGAACCAAGAAAACAAAGAATAAGTAAAGAGCTCGTCTCTCTGGCCTAGCTCTCTCCTCACCACAACAAACCAGTTCAGACACTTTCCCAATCTGCCTGTCAACCTTCAAATTTATGTTTGTATAAATTTGGATTTAATGCCATTTCAACAGATTTCAGTTCATGGAACTTCTGAAAAATGAAAACTCCAGATAGCACTTTTTCTATCAAAGCCTCAGTTAAATGTTTGTATTTGCAAAATGTATAATGACCGTTTTAAAATAGTTTAAAAGTCTAAATTCTTAGATAGAAATGTTAAAAGCAGCCAATAATAAGAGTTGCTTTGCCCATAAATGTCGATGCTGAGTGTCACTTATTCCAATATCTGCTAATTACTTAATTACATAAGCAACAAGCTCTCTATCACTCTTCCTGTTGCCATGGTGACTCTAGCAGCACTCTGGATGTAGGCTTGGCTGCTTGTTTGCTCCCCTCAGTAGCTGGCTGCCTGGTTTGGGGAGCGTTAGTTGGGGTTTTGCTGTTTGTGTGAGACAGTCATCGGCTCACAGGCTGGTGACGGCAGCTGTTTGACTCAGATTCATGAAGAAATAATTAGTTAACTGCTCTGAGATGGGTGCCATTCATCACAGAGAAGGAAGGAGAAAAAAGAGGGATAAAAAGGATCATGTGAGCTGTAGATATATGCCTTCTGAATACATGATTGGGATGCTCTGTTGTGGATGAGGCATGGTTGGTAGAGCCAAGCAGGCTAATGCTGGATTAAAGGACAAATGCTGTATATTTGTTTGAAAATATGGCTGAAATTAGTCTCCTTTTCAAAGCAGTAGTCAAATCTGAACACACAAGCTGGTTACAGATTTGCTTGAAGGGTTTAACTTCAAAAGCTACAAAATAAGATGCTTCTTATGTAGAAAACGTGCTTTATTTCTTTGACAAGTTAGCTGTTGAAATGAGTAGCTGTTCCTGAAATGGTCAACGTCAGTTAATACCTTCAGTGCTGTTCTTTTAGTTTTTTTCTGCTGAAATTCTCACCCATTATCTGGCTTTTGTGAAGCCTCTCCAGAGATTTTCTAAAATGTTTGCCCACCTGTGCATTTTCATTTAGTCCCATTTTGTTTGTGTTTTTAAGTAAAATCACTCATGGACTTATATTTTTCTGTATCCATCTGCAAGTTTAGTCCAAACCATAAACCTTCTACCGCTGTGGTCCATAGTTGTGTTTCTCCAGTCTATGTGAGCTATTCCAAAATTATTTTCTAAGGTTTTCTATAAATGTCCACATCTAAACTTTATTGAGTAAGATGAGAAACAGATTACTCAGATTACTCCTTTTACAATGTGGATATTTGTTCATCTATTGCACTGTTAAAGAGATTGTTTGATAATCCAAAAGGACTTTTGCAGTCACATCATGGTTATGATCTTCCTGCATTTTCTTCTCAGATCATAGCTTGACCATTTTTATTTTAACTTGTACCCCCAGTTCCCCTTTACCTTAGATACCATTGGCGTATTGTGAGTTTTAGCAGTTTTATGATTTTCGCACTTGTTCTAGACTCTTAGTCCTTTTGGATTGGTGGTGAAAATGAATTTAACTTGAATTTGACCATCCTTTTCAACATGTATTCATTAATATATTAAGAACTGATTCAACAGCCACCTAAAAAGGCTTGTCCTTGTAAGACCTTGTTTTAAATTTTGAATGACTGGACAGCGGTTAAAACTTTCTGGTGGATGTGGATGGACATGAGCTATGATATATTTATTAAGCTTTGGAATTAAAATCTCTGTCCTGTGAATAACCCCCAACTCTAAAACGTGTCCAAGAACATAGCCTGAAAAGTTGTCTGAAAGCTCAGAGTCTTTGGAGTGGTCCAAGGTGTTTATTTTTTTATATGTGTCGCATTCTTTTCCTTTCCCTCTATACCCATTTTCCCCACAATAAGAAGGGATTCTAGTTTCCATAAGATAGATGTAAGGATTACATGTAACCATGGCAACAACTACCACTGAGTCCAGCGAATATACAAGAAAAAAAACACGAATTGAGCAAGTGAGGTAAATGATTTGCTGCCTTTAATGCGATTCAAAGGTTTTACTGATGTTTGACCCCCCAACTCTGTTTCCTCCATTGATTAAAATTGACCTCTGCGACTATGGCAGCAGCTTCATTGAGTCAGAAGATTGAGTTCATCTATTTCTCCCAAACAGTCAGTGATCTCAGACCACTGTGTTCCTTGTGTAACCTATACAGTAGGTTCAGAGGGCAGGTCTTATTGAATTAATCATGCTGTTCCACCGTATGGCTGCTCGTGACCTTTTACGGGAAGCGTTTAGCTTCACAAATGGACAGACGTATAATTGATTCATCAGCAGGGCCTAGACTTAATACAGTTGGACACACTTCTGTGTGTGTGTGTGTGTGTGTGTGTGTGTGTGTGTGTGTGTGTGTGTGTGTGTGTGTGTGTGTGTGTGTGTGTGTGTGTGTGTGTGTGTGTGTGTGTGTGTGTGTGTGTGTGTGTGATTTATGAAGGGTGCATGACTGAACTGCAGGATTAAAGAGGACAGTATTCATCTTCCCAGGGTAGTAATACTTTGTAAGGGCGTGAAACCATTTTGTTTCCCAAAGGAAGAAATGACATGTGGCGTCGTAAAAACTAAATAGCAGCATGTTGGAAATAAAACAACAATATTGAACCTACAAATATTGGTTGTAAAGCTTTACGGGTGACTGTGACAGCAATTTTAAAGCAAACAATAGAAATTTATTGAAACGTGATGGTTAAACTCCTGTGTCCTGAACAAAACATAACTGTTATGTAGCCTAAAATCCCGACAGTTAAACAGATCAACAAGTTAATTCAACATCTCTCAGAGGATAGATTGTGATTAGCCACTAATTCATTCGGGAGTCGTAAAAATGGTTGTCCCGGTGGGCCTCAGAGGTCATCGCTGTCATTTGTGTTCTTCTGGGAAGTTCAATAAAACAGGTTGAGGTCCATCCATCCAGCTGTCTAGGATTTTGAAGCTATTGGAGGCTGCAAGTCCAAGAAGGACACTCAGACATTTGTCTCCCTGGGATTATAGTCCCAATTTATTCACCAAAGACTGAAGCAGCATCCTCATTACAGCGGATGAATCCCTGATCCGTCTTGCTCCATTCTGCCATTATTCATGAACTTAAATTCCTCCACTTAAAGCAACGGCTCACCTCCAACACTTGGACTCTACAAATCAACAAAAAGTGCCACTCCTGAAATCATACTGTTTTTAATAATAGCCTTGAAGGAAATTGTGAATTCTATAATCAGGTCTACAAGTTGAGACGCAGCCTATTCTCTTGTTAGCAGCAGATCACATAACCACTACCTGTCTGCAACATTTAGCCGGCAGCTTTAGCTAGCTTAACTTTTCTCATGGAAGTATCAAAAATAATATCCATTACATTCCTGAATATTGGTAGAAAGTCTGTTTGATAATCATGATCACATATTCAAAGAATCATATCTGAAATACTTTTACTCTAAAACTTTTATTTTTTATGCACAATGTTTTTAAACAAGATCTTTCGGTTCTGCTGTATTTATGTATTTACGCATTTTAAGGTGATTTTTTAATGATATTTTGTAGCTAAATAGTCCTGTACTTACCCTTCTATCCAGCATGTATGGATGCTGTGGAAAGTGGTGTTTTGCTTGACTGATTATCGTTTTAAAGGTTAAGTGGAAGCCACTTGTGTTGTTGGAGGATTTAAATTTACAATATTATGTCAGGAGAACTCATGTCAAGTGAGGTGGATTGCGGCCTGCAGCCGTCGTTATGAGCTCACCTGGAAATGCTGGCTATAAATGCACAGGATGGAGAGTCCATAGAACATGCATTTGTATAATTGTGAATCACACAGTTGTTTGCATCCTGCTAGACCGTATCTATTTCTCCATCTAATTGAGGCCCCACAGGTTAATATGGTAAATCTGGTCCAAACTTCCTCCCTCCGGCATTCAGATGTCACGTTTTCACCTCGCTAAACCCTAAGTCCCCCACCCCCCATCTGGAATGACTCCATCCTGGAGTTGACAAAGCATGAAATAGGGTGGATCGGGCACAGTTGCCAAGGGACTTATTTCCTTTGCGAAAGGCACACATAGATTTCCATTCCCAAGTGTGCACTGTCACAAGCTCTTTGTGTCACAGTTTATTTTCCTGCATTAATCCCAGGGGTTGACGGTGGGGGGGCTAGTGCTGCAAAGTCAATAGCTTGTAAGAATAGGAAACTCACTTAGGAGGATTTTACTACAAAATATAACATGCCAATCAAAAAAAATGTTATTCCCCAGAAGGTGAAGGTCTCGATTACCTGTTGGTCTACATTCCTACCCTCACCTATGGTTACGAGCTTTGGGTAGTGAACGAGATTGCAGATACAAGCGGTTAAAATGAGTTATCTCTGCAGGGTGTCTGGGCTCTCCCTTAGAGATAGGGTGAAAAGCTCAGTCATCCGGGAGGGGCTCGGAGTAGACCCGCTGCTCTTCCACATCAAGAGGAGCCAGTTGAGGTGGTTCAGGCATCTGGTCAGGTTGCCTCTCTGGTGAGGTTTTCCAGGCACGTCCAACTAGGAGGAGACCTAAAGGAAGACCTAGGACACGCTGGAGGGATAATGGGTGTTTCTCAATGTCAAGGTGCCTGACTTTGCAAGGCAATGTCTTGTGAGGCCATTCGCCTTGCTTACGAGGACACTGTCCTTCCTTGGTCAAAGAAAATGTTTAAATGGAACAGAATTACATCATGTGACCAACACGGTCACGTGACAGGGGAGATAACGTTATAATTTAAACGCATAATTTTCAATATAAATATATAACAAGACTTTTACTTTTTAAATTGTGTATATTTTTGTTAAATTAAAATTATAAGTGAGTTACAGTGGTGTGGAAAAACGAATTGCCCCCTTCCTGATTTCTTATTCTTTTGCATGTTTGTCACACAAAATGTTTCTGATCATCAAACACATTTAACCATTAGTCAAAGATAACACAAGTAAACACAAAATGCAGTTTTGAAATGATGGTTTTTATTATTTAGGGAGAGAACAAAATCCAAACCTACATTGCCCTGTGTGAAAAAGTCATTGCCCCCTTGTTAAAAAATAACCCAACTGTGGTGTTTCACACCTGAGTTCAATTTCTGTAGCCACCCCCAAGCCTGATTACTGCCACACCTGTTTCAATCAAGAAATCACTTAAATATGAGCTGCCTGACACCACCGAGAAGTAGACCAAAAGCACCTCAAAAGCTAGACATCATGCCAAGATCCAAAGAAATTCAAGCACAAATGAGAACAAAAGTAATTGAGATCTATCAGTCTGGTAAAGGTTATGAAGCCATTTCTAAAGCTTTGGGACTCCAGCGAACCACAGTGAGTGCCATTATCCACAAATGGCAACAACATGGAACAGTGGTGAACCTTCCCAGGAGTGGGCGGCCGACCAAGATTACCCCAAGAGCGCAGAGACAACTCATCCAAGAGGTCACAAAAGACCCCAGGACAACTTCTAAAGAACTGCAGGCCTCACTTGCCTCAGTTAAGGTCAGTGTTCACGACTCCACCATAAGAAAGAGACTGGACAAAAATGGCCTGCATGGCAGATTTCCAAGATGCAAACCACTGTTAAGCAAAAAGAACATTAGGGCTCGTCTCAATTTTGCTAAGAAACATCTCAATGATTGCCAAGACTTTTGGGAAAATCCCTTGTGGACTGATGAGACAAAAGTTGAACTTTTTGGAAGGCAATTGTCCCGTTACATCTGGCGTAGAAGTAACGCAGCATTTCAGACAAAGAACATCATACCAACAGTAAAATATGGTGGTGGTAGTGTGATGGTCTGGGGTTGTTTTGCTGCTTCAGGAACTGGAAGGTTTGCTGTGATAAATGGAACCATGAATTCTACTGTCTACCAAAACATCCTGAAGGAGAATGTCCGGCCATCTGTTCGTCAACTAAAGCTGAAGCCATCTTGGGTGCTGCAGCAGGACAATGACCCAAACCACACCAGCAAATCCACCTCTGAATGGCTGAAGAACAACAAAATGAAGACTTTGGAGTGGCCTAGTCAAAGTCCTGACCTGAATCCTATTGAGATGCTATGGCATGACCTTAAAAAGGTGGTTCATGCTAGAAAACCCTCAAATAAAGCTGAATTACAACAATTCTGCAAAGATGAGTGGGCCAAAATTCCTCCAGAGTGCTGAAAAAGACTCGTAGCAAGTTATCGCAAACGCTTGATTGCAGTTATTGCTGCTAAGGGAGACCCAACCAGTTATTAGGTTCAGAAGAAGAAGAAGAAAATATCATTTCTATAGCGCCTCACAAGATAAAAAATAGCGAGGCGCTTCACAAAAACAAAAAATGTAAAAAATATAAAAAAGAATTTAGAAAATGGTAAAAAAAAATATATTTAAAATGAGCAAAAAATAGACAATTGTGATTAAAACATGTTAAGAAAGAGAGAGAGTGACTAGGAAAGAGGGAAATCAGTGGATCCTAAGGAAGGTGGAATAGGTGGGGAGAGCAGAATAAAGAGAGTGGTGAAGAAGATCATACAAAGTCAGGGGGCAATTACTTTTTCACACAGGGCAATGTAGGTTTGGATTTTGTTCTCTCCCTAAATAATAAAAACCATCATTTCAAAACTGCATTTTGTGTTTACTTGTGTTATCTTTGACTAATGGTTAAATGTGTTTGATGATCAGAAACATTTTGTGTGACAAACATGCAAAAGAATAAGAAATCAGGAAGGGACAAATAGTTTTTCACACCATTGTAGTACCTGCAAGCCACCGAATCTGCTACTACTGAGCAACTAACCAACCATAGATAACTGCTTTGGATAATAAAAAAACATTTCAGATATCAACTCGATAGCTATAATTAGTTGGCTTACATTTAAACTTGAATTTTCCCCCGAAGTAGCTGACGGCTTCTGATCTGCCATCATTTTAAAAATACCAGTGTATTCTGGGAAATTTTTGACCAAGACCAGGCTACAAGACACCTCCCGTGTATCCTTGCTCAGCTAGCTAAACGGCTAACAAATGAAGAACACACGCCTCTGTAGAACATGAACATTGTAACACGCCTTGGCGGTTACTGATGATGTATCTCCTAGGCAACCGGGGCGGGACCAAGACATCAAGGCAAGGTTCCTTGGCATTGAGAAACACCCAATGTCTCTCAGCTGGTCAGGGAATGCCTTGGGATTCCCCTGAAGGAGCTGGCCCAAGTGGCTGATGAGAGGAAGTCTGGGCCTCCCTGCTTAGGCTGCTGCCCCAATGACCTGTCTCTCGATAAGTGGCAGAAAATGGATGGATGAATATTTTATTTTTATTAGCTCATCTGAGGTCATGGTTCTTGCCTGGAAAAAGGTGGAATGCCCCCTTAAATTTGGGAGAGAATCAACCTCAGATAGAGGTTCAAGTATCTTGTTGTCATGTTCTTGAGCGATGGTAGACGAAGCTACGGATCTGGGCCTCATCTTCGGTTATGAGGGTGTTGTGGTAAAGAAGGCAGCCAAGTCAAAGAGCAAAGCTTTCAACTTAAGGTTCTATCTTTGTTCCAGCCCTACTTTTGTCTTTGAGATATGGGTGATGACTGAAATAATGCGATCCTGGATTAAACTGAGCTGTATCCATTGGGTGGCTGCGCTCAGACCTAGATATGAGATTAGGAACTCTACCAACCAGAGTTAGCTCTGAGTAGAGCCTTTCTCTTTCAGCTGAGGTGGCCTGAAGATGCTGTGGGATTCCCACGAGAGAGCAGGGCATAGCACATCATTACAGACTCCATGTAATTCAAAATATACAGATTCTAACTCATTTGAACTGAAGCATAGCCTTGTTGAACGTATTATCTGAGTCATCCTCCTCCTCCTCACTGATGAAGCTCTTTGTCGTCCGAACCCAGGAGCACCCACAGATTTGGTTGCATGCAGGAACATTGGACACCCTCTGGTCTGTGTTATCAGACAGAAAATTAGACTTGATTCATGAAACCCCCTGGTCCCTCACTCCCACTCGCTGTCCCCTCTGATGCATTCTGGTGCTTGCACAGGCAAACACCTATACACATAAACATGCGCAGCCCATCTGAATTATTTATTATTGTCTGTCAGGAACTTAGGGGAGTGGTTGTGTGATGTGTGACGTCACTTAGAGAACTATAACCCTTTGTTTTCTTCCTCCCTGTTTTAACAACAACACATGGGGAGATCTGTTTCTGTCTCCTCAGGGGACGTGACGCTGAATGAATCATCAGATTCGTCAATGAAAATGTACCACCTGTGCCATTAAAGCTGCTCTCTGTTGATAGTGTTCATTATGTTTAAAAACACGTGTTTTGTTTACACCTCTGCACTGATCGACTGGGCTCCTGAAAGTGCAGGCTCAAATATATTTGGTATTTTTCATATCCGATCTAATAAAGTGGTCGTGGTTGCATTTGGTTGGCTTTTGAACTTAAAGGTTGAAAATGAACTGACTCACAAATTTTTTAAAGACTGAGCCGCAAAGCAGGGCTGTGCAATCAGTCCAACCTACATTTAAAGTTTGATTTTGGCTACTAATGATCATAAAAACAATTTATTAAATTATTATTTTTGATAGAATCCAGTCTCCCTGAATAATACAGGATTAACAGAATAAAATATTATAATAATACTAATTAATATCATTATAATATGATATTACCTCTTTAGGGAATGCAGGTTCTCAAGAGGGTCCATTTATTACAGCAAATTTTGATTAATGAATTACTCAATAAATGTGAAATTCTAATCAAACCATAACATAAAATACAAGGTTTAAATGAATCCATATTAAGATTCAAGACTCAAATGAGCAGAGAATAGAGAAATTACTAACTGGCAAGAGGTTAGAAGCTTTAATTGGCACCATCAATCAACAGGAAGTCAAGTTTTCATTTGTCAGAATAGATCTAAATTGGAGACACTAAAGAGAGTAAGACACTAGTAGATAATAATTCTCACTTAAACACATTTTTCAAAAGTAGCCTCTCCTCTTAGATCTCATTACAGGTCTCATTCATTTACCTAAACATAAACTCACATTCTCAGAGGACTTAAAGCAAAATCAAAATGATAATGTGTAGTTTCCTGTCGCTAGGGGGCGGTACATACACATCTTTCAGGGTAGTTTTACACCACATCGCCGTGACTGTCGCCAGTTTAAAGAACATTACGGTAAATATGGTTACCTGTGGAGCAGAAAGCATGCAGCCCCGGTGGGTCTCCTCAGACTTTGATGCTCCTTCAGTTAATTCCATCGGGAGAATCAAATCAAAGATACTTTATTAATCCCAGAGGGAAATTAGAGTTTCAGTACACACAATTCAGAGATCAGACATACATGGGCAAGACACATGACAAGAATTGGTGACTGTGGTCATTCGCAACCATGAGTCGCGCTACCTTAATATACAATGCTGCTGTAGTTGCCAGATCTGCTCAGGGTCCTGCACCTGCCGATAACGTCATCGTACTATGGCAATACCGCTCGGCCAAAATATATTGCATCTCTGTTTTGATTCTGTTCTTTCACTTATGTTTTGGAAAGAGTTCATCAGCTTTGTTATTAAATTCATGTTTTTTACTACCTAAATGTTTTTGAACGTGGTAACATAACTTTCGTAAGTTGTACATCCAACCATTGACAGTCACAGGATCCCAAGTCGGCCAGAAGGAAACGTCTTATATGGCATCCCCCAAAGACGCTAGACCTGCACCTTATGTACTTTAAAACAAATATTTATGGGTAAATGTTGTGGAGCTGCCAATAATTTTGAACAACTGAACATTATTTTATTCATTTTCAACAGCATTTGGATGGACATTCCCAGAGATTAAAAGTAAAACTACACATTGTCTCAGACAGATCAGTGTCCGCTCCTCCAACACCTCCACCTTTGAGAGTCACGCTGCAGTCCCACAGAGACGGGACAACATCCATCAGGCGCTGTCCACCCACGCAGTTTCCCTGTGTTCAACGTGAACCACTTTCACTTAATGAAAGAAAATAAAAACATTACAGAAGGTGAACCAAGAAACCCCAATTAAAACTTCAAACAAGACTCACATGAGCATCAAGGCAGGCTTAAGATTTGATTGAGGACAGGTTTCTTTATTCCCTGCTCGCACAGCAGGAGGAATAATTAAGCTCCATCGGCAACATCACATGTAAACACTTCTTAATGGTCCCAAACAACTCACTGACTTCACTGCTTTAATCTTTTGTTTGATGATTCATCCTATAAAATAGTCAAGTTTAGCAATTATGAATAAGAAAGAAAGAAAACAATATTTTCTACAGCACCTCTCAAGATAAAAATCATGAGGCACTTCACAAGAACAAAATATTTAATATATGAAAAAGAATTTAAAAACAATGAAAAAAATATAGTTAAAATGATAAAAAAAAAAATAAAAAACTGTGATTTAAAAATGTAAGGAAATTAAGAGGAAAGAGGGGAAATCAGTGGATCCTGGGAAAGGTAGATAGGTAGAAAGAGCTGATCAAGGAGAGCGTGATGAAGGTCACTTCAAATCCAGCCTGAACAGGTGGGGTTTCAGCTGGTTTTTAAAGGAGACCACTGAGTCCACTGATCTCAGGCTCAGGGGGAGAGAGGCAGAGTCTGGGGGCCACAGCAGCAAATGATCTGTCACCTTTGGTCTTTGGCCTGGTGCGCTGCACAACCAGTAGGCTTTGATCACTGGACCTCAGGGACCTTCTGGGGGTGTAGGGACTAAGAAGATCACCAATGTAAGATGGTGCTTGAATAAGTTAGTATGGGTATGATTCTTCATTCTCCACCGTGGATCATTTTGCTACAGTGCGTCGTCTGTGACAGCTGGGGGGTTGGACGCTCGGCCTGGCGGGGGGCCAAGCAAGGCCCACCAGGCATAAGAAGCGCTGGGGAAAACTCTGGATGAGGTGGTCTGAGTATCTAACTAAAATGTCTCCTGGTGCCTATTAGGTTTTCTGTGAACATCCTACTGGTAAGACTTGCCCAGAATTTGCTGTGGGGATCATCTTGGAATCTCCAAGGGAAAATGTAACGGGAGAGGAATGTCTGGGTCAGGTTATCCCCCAGTTTTGACTGGAAGGTGTTCGCCCTCAAAACAGTTGAAATAAAAAAAAAAATTAAATGTGGGAGAGTCACATTTTCAACATGTATGGCTCACTGTCATACATACCAAGCAATCTACAACACAAAGAGCACAGGGAGAGATTTCTGGAAAAACAGAGGCTATTTGGAGTCTGTTTCAGCTAAAGTTGACAACATTAAGCTTTGCTGTTGTTGTGGACTCTGTGCTGGTGGTGATAAAGTGTCATCTAACTTCTAAAACACCAGGTCAAATTTGAAGAAACACTAAAAAAAATCCCAGCATGGCTGTCAAGCAGGACATACAGGTTAAATACGGGAGCATGCTTTCCAATATAAACTGGGGTAATAGTCACAAAGTGTAAAAATCTATAATAAAGCATTAGCTGTGTTGAATGCAGCATCATTTGAAGATCAGAGTAGAAAATGTCCATTCTGAATATCTTACAATTATTTTTTCAGATTATTTTCAAGCATGAAATACTAAACTTTTAAATAATACTTCTTCATTCAAAGCTTTTGTTTTTATGTACAACATTAGGGTTGGACTCATTCACCCCTGAAGTTCCTCCTTTTTTCCAAAGCAAAGTTTCCAGAGCGGTAATTGCTCTTTGAGGCTGTAGTGTTGATCTCCGACAGCGTGAGGAGTAAAAGATGCTCCTCTCCACAGTAACTGTCTGTTGCTCTGCTGGCTGCTGGCCTAATTAAAGGTCAGTTAGCTCACCGGGCGCCACAACAATATAAACAGATTAAAGGGAAATGCCACTTACTACACAACACTTCTCAGGGTTTCTAACACGTACGGCTGTGCTTTTGACTACAACACCAAACATAAAAAAGTGTAAATTCTGTATGTGTACTTTATTGTCTTCAGTGAGCATGATTTGGGTGAGGACGACATCTACGACTGTGTGCCGTGTGACGACGATGGTGATGACATCTATGAGGACATCATTAAGGTGGAAGTACGACAACCCATGGTGAGATATCTGTTCTGTTATCACATTTCCCAACTAAATATCAGATTACAGATCATCTTCATGTACATAAATAACTCAGGTATGGACAGGACAGGAAGGTTAGTAAAGAGCCAAACTCACCCAGAATTCACTTCCCTGGTATTTGAAGATATTTCACTGCTTAATCCAAGAAATTTTTTCAGTTCCATATAAATGTGTGGATTTAATGCTTTTGAATTATAGTGAGATCTCTAATGAAAACTATCTCATACATCCATTTACTCCTCAGGGTCGTCAGGTTTTTTTTTTGTTGGCCTGAGACAATATCACTAGTAGTTTTTCCAATATCACTACTTTTGCTATGAATTTGACACACATCATAACCCTGTTTGAGCATGTATTCAGTGTTTATTATTACCCTAAAGCATCCTATCTTTCACTGTTTAATACTGGGTGTTAAACCTGTGATGTGCTTTGCCCTCCTCATGCTGCAGATCAGATACATGCAGGTAAGTTCTGCTGTGTTTGTGACTCGCACCATTCATTTCAAACACATTGCATCAAAAGAGACTGACCTGCCAGTATGGTTAGTGACCTGTGCACGGCGGTGGCAGAGACCCCATCTGGTTGGGAGTCTGACTCGAGGCTTGTCCCTGTAACTCCATGACTGCAGTGTTAAATGATGTCAGCGAGCGGCGCCATCTGCTTCAACTAACTTAGTTTTGTTGGCTTTGTGCCTCACGTCTCCTTTTGTTTTCTGTTAATTACATGCTGGACAGCCTGGACTGGACTTTCCTCTTTTAAAAATTTAGTTCCAGTTTTTGTGTTATTTACTCAAGCGGCGAAGAGCCAGAACAACTCCAGATGGCTAACTTACTTATATGATTTATTCAAACAATTTTTATATGAGTCACAACACAGAATAGAGATGTTGTAGTTAAGTATCTGTATGTTCCCGAGTGTGTTCAACGTAGATGTTAGAAACTTAAAAGAAAGATCTATAACAAATGAAATGTCTAAGAACTCTTATTTTGAAAGTTTTTTGGATGTTGACTGGAATCCAGTTGTTCCCGGAGGCCTCTTAAACCCAGAAAACTAAAACCAAAATCCTTGAAACAAGCCTGACATTGAATACAACACACAAACCTGTGTTCCTGAACTTTAGGTGCCGTGTCCTGCTGAGTGCTTTGGTAAAATCTCTAATTATATTAGATACATTATGCTTTACCTTTAATAAATGTGTTCTCACTTTAGAAAATGGGCATGACAGAAGATGACAAAAGAAACTGCTGTCTAGTTGAGATCCAGCAGACAGAAGCCAAGTATTACAAGACTCTAGAGGACATAGAGAAGGTGAGTTAACTTTATGTCATTATTTTTTCCTGGTCCCATACCCTTCATGCCACCTGTTTGGTGCCTCAGCATGGAAATGTCAAATATCAGCAGATTCATTTGGGAGCACAAATGTCACAATGGCTGATCAATAGGGTTATTATTATCATGATCCCAATGGGAGACATTGATCACTAGTTTGTACATCATTAGGGATGCACTGAAATGAAAATCCTCGACCAACACCAAAAATAAGGAAACCAAAG
Source organism: Nothobranchius furzeri (assembly GCF_043380555.1). Classification (NCBI taxonomy): domain Eukaryota; kingdom Metazoa; phylum Chordata; class Actinopteri; order Cyprinodontiformes; family Nothobranchiidae; genus Nothobranchius; species Nothobranchius furzeri. The sequence goes on along the minus strand of NC_091746.1, from coordinate 41,431,309 downwards.
CCGAAACACCGAAAGAAATTATCATGTCAATAATTAAACCATAGCATTTGCAATTAATTGAATACTTAGTGTGTGTTCAATACTATAAATACTGGTTTTTACAAAGTATGTATGTGTCCCTTATGCTACCTAGTTCTGGAAACCCAAGTTTCATTTTTATTCGTGTTTTTTAGTGGCCAAAGGTTACAATAATAGCTTACTGCCTATGTGTGTATATACATGTACTTTTGTTGTTATTTTTCTTCAAATTATTCTATAAATTTTATTCTAAAATCAAGGCATTGCAATATCAATCCATCCATCCATTTTCATTCGCTTATCCAGAGTCGGGTCGCAGGGGCAGTAGCCTAAGGCGAGAGGCCCAGACTTCCGGGGGAATCCCAAGGCGTTCCTTGGTCAGGTGAGAGACATAGTCCCTCCACCATGTCCTGGGTCTACCTTTAGGTCTCGTCCCGGTTGGATGTGCCCAGAAAACCTCACCAGGGAGGCGTCCAGGAGGCATTCTGACCAGATGCCCGAGCCACCTCAACTGGCTCCTCTCGATGTGGAGGAGCAGCGGGTCTACTGCGAGCCCCTCCCGAATGCCCGAGCTTCTCACCCTATCTCTAAGGGAGAGCCCAGCCATTCTTCGGAGAAAACTAATTTCGGCCGATTGTATCCGCGATCTCGTTCTTTCGGTCACTACCCAAAGCCCATGACCATAGGTGAGGGTAGGAACGTAGATCGACCGGTAAATCAAGAGCTTCGCCTTCTGACTCAGCTCTCTCTTCACCACAACAGACAGGTACAACGTCCGCATCACTGCAGATGCAGCACCAATCCGCCTATCGATCTCACGCTCCAGTTTTCCCTCACTCGTGAACAAGACCCCGAGATACTTAAACTCCTCCATTTGGGGCAGGACCTCATCCCTGACCCGAAGAAGGCATTCAACCCATTTCTGAATCAAGACCATGGTCTCAGATTTAGAAGAGCTGATTCTCATCCCAGCTGCTTCACACTCGGCTGTGAACCGCTCCAGCAAAAGCTGAAGATCACATTCTGATGAAGCCAACAGGACCACATCATCTGCAAAAAGCAGAGACCTGATCCTCAGGCCACCAAAACGGATGCCCTCCACACCGCCTTGAAATCCTGTCCATAAAGGTTATGAACAGAATCGGTGACAAAAGGCAGCCTTGGTGCAGTCCAACTCTCACTGGGAACGAGCCCGACTTGCTGCCGGCAATGTGGACCAAGCTCTGACATTGGTCATACAGCGACCTAACAGCCCGTATCAGAGGGCCTGATACCCCATATTCCCGGAGTACCCCCCACAGGGCCCCCCACAGGGCCCCCCGAGGGACGCTGTCAAACGCCTTCTCCAAATCTCCAAAACACATGTAGACTGGTTGGGCAAATTCCCACGCACCCTCCAGGATCCCCCTAAGGATATAGAGCTGGTCCAGTGTTCCACGGCCAGGACGAAAATCACATTGCTCCTCCTGAATCTGAGGCTCAACAATTCGACGGACCCTCTCCAGATCCCCTGAATAGACCTTACAAGGATGGCTCAGGAGTGTGATCTCCTTTTAGTTGGAACACACCCTTTGGTCCCCCTTTTTAAATAAGGGGACCACCACCCCGGTCTGCCAGTCCATGGGGACTGTCCCCGCTGTCCATGCGATATTGCAGAGCCGCGTCAGCCAACACAGCCCCACAACATCCAGAGCCTTAAGGAACTCTGGGCTGATCTCATCCACCCCTGGAGCCTTGCCACAGAGGAGCTTTTTAACCACCTCAGTGACCTCAGCACCAGAGATTTAAGAGGCCAACCCAAAGTCCCCAGACTCTGCTTCCTCACTGGAAGACGTTTCGGTGGGATTGAGGAGGTCTTCGAAGTATTCTGCCCACCGATCCACAACGTCCAGATGGTGGACCAGAATCTCCTCGAAGCCGTACGGAAGTCTTGCTCCATGGTCTCACCGAACTCCTCCCATGCCCACGTTTTTGCCTTGGCAACCACCTGAGCCACGTTCTGCTTGGACTGCCGGTACCCGTCAGCTTCCTCTGGAGTCCCACAGGCCCAAAAGACCTGATGGGACTCTTTCTTCAGCTTGACAGCATCCCTAACCGCCGGTGTCCACCAGCGGGTTTGGGGGTTGCCACCACAACAGGCACCGACGATCCTGCGACCACAGCTCCGGTCGGCCGCCTCAACAATGGAGGCACGGAACAGGGTCTATTCAGACTCAATGTCCCCTGCCTCCCCCAGAATATTTTGGAAGTTCTGTCGGAGGTGGGAATTAAAGCTCCTTCTGACAGGAGACACTGCCAGACGTTCCTAGCAGACCCTCGCGATACGTTTGGGCCTGCCTGGTCTGACCAGCATCCTCCCCCACCATCTAAGCCAGCTCACCACCAGGTAATGGTCAGTTGACAGCTCCGCTCCTCTATTCACCCGAGTGTCCAAGACATACGGCCGCAGGTCAGACAAAACGACAACAAATTTGATCATCGAGCTGCGGCCTAAGGTGTCCTGGTGCCAAGAGCACATATGGACACCTTTATGTCTGAACATGGTGTTCATTATGGAGAATCCATGACTGGCTCAGAAGTCCAATAAAAAAAACACCACTCGAATTCAGATCGGGGGGCCGTTCCTCCCAACCACACCTCTCCAGGTCTCACTTTTGTTGCCCACGTGAGCGTTAAGGTCCCCCAGCAGAACGAGGGAGTCACCGGAAGGAGCGATTTCCAGCACCCCCTCCAAGGTCTCCAACAAGGGTGGGTGGTCTGAACTGTAGTTTGGTGCATAAGCACAGACCACAGTCAGAACCTGTCTCCCCACACATAGGCGGAGGGAGGCTACCCTCTCATTCACTGGGGTAAACCCCAACGTACAGGCACCAAGATGGGGGGCAACTAGTATACCCACCCCTGCTCTGCGCCTCTCAGTGGGAGCAAATCCAGAGTGGTAGAAAGTCCAACCCGTCTCAAGGAAACAGGTTCCAGAGCCAGAGCCATGCGTTGAGGTGAGTCCGACAATATCTAGTCGGAACCTCTCAACCTCACACACCAACTCAGGCTCCTTCCCCACCAGAGAGGTGACATTCCATGTGCCAAGAGCCAGCTTCTGTAGCCGAGGATCAGACCGCCAAGGTCCCCGCCCTCGACTACCACCCATCACACACTGCACCAGACCCCTTTGGCCCCTCCCACAAGTGGTGATCCCACAGCATTGCAATAAATCAATGAAAATATTAATTCAGCACTGTTGTAACAACAATGCATAATAAAAATTAAAACTCTATATAAAATGTTTCAATTGACCCTACTCGTGTACATTAAATAAAAACTCATTATAAATAAGTCAAAAGAATACATTATAATTGTACAGGCTTATAACTGAAAGGTCTGCTGAGAAAGACTTTAAAATGAAACATAGTCTCTAATAAAAACACAAAGTGTCAAGCGCCTTTTACATTTTTCTGTGTAGGACTACTACGGCTTTGTCACATGAGTCTGTTGCTCTACTCATTGGGAACATGACCTGAAGCACAGAAGTTTCTCACTGATTATTTGTGCGGACAACATGGATTCGGAGAGTAGCAGTGAGGACTAGGGACGGGCATTGTTTGATTTTGAACGATTCTGATTCCAATTCCTCGTTTCGATTCCGGTTCCTATCGATTCCGATTCTTTGAAGACATGACATGTTTTGCATGAGCCAGCTAACCACGATCCTACTAGATGAAATCTTAACTTCAACATGAATTCTAACTATGAACAATAACATCACCTTCATTTAGACAAAAACATGTTTTGGAGAATAAAAGAAAAAGACTTGCAGCACAATCAGTGTGTTTGTTTCTGACCACAACCAAAGTCTGGAAGAAGCTTCTGGGCTAAATGTCTCCAACATATCCAGAAACGTCCAGCTGTTTTCAGCTAAAACTCTCAGGATGATCATGTCCAGGATGACTGAGAACTACACCTCCATGCTGCAGCAGCATTCAGTCAGAACAGAAAGTGAAACTTAAATGTAGCTGCTGTCAGTAACAACCTAACAGATTTTAAACATTAAAACTCAACAGAAATAGTTCAGAAAGGAAATTAAAATGTTCACAAGTTTGTGTGTGATTTATAATAATAATAATTATTATTATTATTGTTATTATTATTATTATTATTATTATTATTATTATTATTATTATTATTATTATGTTATTATTATTATTATTATTATTATTATTATTATTATTATTATTATTATTATTTATTGTGGAAGAAGCTGGTGTGGTCCATCACGGACAAGCTTCTCTAGCATGATGACTAATTATTCTACAGGTTATTGTTCAGCCTTCTGACACTCACGTGTCTGACTGCTGACGCTCCGTGTGTGTTTTTATTTCTGCAGTGAGTCAAACTCACCTCACACCATCCAGAGTTTGTTCTTTAAAACCTATTAAATCCACTGTGTTCATGTATTTTAACAAGTTTCCTCTACGCTGCAGAAGTTAAAGTTTACGTTACGGAGTAAAAGTTCGGCAGACACTTTTGTTTAGATTTGGCCGCTACGTGCCGGGTTGGGGGAGGGGGGACTCGGTGCTGCACACAAACAGCTGGTGTGATCAGCTCTGAAAAGCATTGATCACAATTTGCAGATCACGTTTATTTTTCAAGGAGATTGGCCACGGATTCCTTTTTCGTCTGCATACTAGGAATCGAAATACAAAACATTGAGCAATTCCAGGAAAAATGAACAGTTGGAACCGGTTCCAATCAATGCTCGATGCCCAGCCCTAGTGAGGACTAAGTGTTTGTGTGTTCCAGCTCCTTGTTTCCATAAAAATAATTAGTGATATGAAATTTTTTGCCGATATTCAATATCAATATCACTGTTATGGCCGATAACCGATACCCGTCGATACCGATATACTAGCATTAATGCTTCAAAAGTCATCAGATTTTGTGTAGAATGAAAATTATTAAAGCTGAAGTTACGTTACTTACAGCTTTTTTTTTACTCTGAGTACACCGCCATGTTGGATATTTTAACTAAATGCAGCCAAAAACCGAAAAGGCACTTTTAAAGTGACTGTGTGCATTTTCCCTGTCGATAGGGGGCACTGCATAGCTAAATCATTTCAAGCAAGCTGTATTTTTGTGTTCGAGTAACACCTTACCAACGGATGGTCATTACTAACTGATGGTCATTAGGGCCAAAAATAACTTGGGGGAGCAATTTTTGAACAGGTACTTGTCAGTTCATTCAACCTCCAGCAAAACGACAAGTACATCAGACTCCCTTTCATCACTGGCAACGAGTGAAGAGATTAAACAATGTTTATGGATGGTGAAAGTTTTGCAATTGTTGGTTACTAATCAGAAAATTAGTTTTGTCCTCACGGGCTCATGTAGAAGGAGCATGGTGGGTAAAATGGCGTCACCCAGAGACTCCATGTATTTTATACCTGATTTTTATGGTTATATGTTACAAAGCCACCAATATTTTTCAACAACTGGGCATCATTAAATTCATTTTTGACAACATGTCAATAGAAATTTCTGGAGATTAATGGTAAAAACTAAACATTGTCTCTTTGTCATTTTAGTGGCCAAATTTTCAGTGCATCCCTACACATAGATGGTAAACCTCACCAAATGAATAACTCAATAGGGTATAGTTATAAACCCAAATGTAAGCAAATATAACAACTCGTTTCATCATAATACTGTTATGACCATGTAAGCGATAAAGTCTGAGGATTTAAAGGGCCTGTATACTCACACACATACCTACAGTTTTCTAATATTAAACAACTGTTGAGATCAGCGCTGCTAACACATCAGTTTCAGCGTTCGCAGATCTCTTCTGCGATTAGATGGAGCTCTACAAATCACCCGCACCGCTAATTTCATTAAACTAAATGTGCAATCTGTGTTTCCCACATCAGAGCAACGTGAGAGAGCAAATCAGAATAAATACGCCTCTTATTATCAGAAGACTCGTAAAGCTTAATTGAGTCGGGGTTCATAAAGTCTGTCGTTTTTAGCGTTGCCTCTAAGTTGATCTATTTGTTATCATTACGATGATGAAATGCGACAGCCATAAAGCAGGGAGTCTGTGAGGGTTTTTCATGTTGACTACAAGCAGCACACCAGCTCTCTGCCGTTACGGGTCTCTAAGTGTTGCAGCCTCAAACTAAATGACACGATAAATAATGCCTGTGTATTTCCAGGGTATTGATTCCTGCTAAAAGCTCAGATCAAGCTTTGTTTCTACGTTATGGACACATTTTCATGTAGAAAAAAATAAAACTCTGTCTCTGCTTTCAACATTGTTGAAAAGATGTATTGATTTGTACTTTTTAAAAGTCACTGATTTGTCTCTGGCTTGCCTTTAAGAATTACATGATCCCGCTGAAGCAAGTCTTAAACCCACAAGAAATGGTGGCTATTTTTGTCAACTTTGAGGTGAGTAGATGGTCAGGTGAAGGTAAATATTATCTTGCATTTTTCTTTAGTCAACATTAGTATGGAAACCTTTATCGGTCCATGTTTTCACCACAGGGACAACAGGAACAGATTCTAATTCTTAATATGCTTTTTATAATAAAGATGTTATGTGTGTTCAGATGAAGTGATCCAGATGATCACTCTGGGCCCTTTGTACGATCTAGCTGTAGACATCAGAGTATTCGTCCTAGATGATCACCACCAAAAACTGACACAAACTTCCTAAAAGTAACCTGGGGAACTTTACAGAGTCCTCAGATGACCTTCTATCATTGTTTTGCATTAGAGCTGACCTCAGATCAGTAATTACTTTGTGACGATGCAAATGTAAGTTATATACTCCCCTTAAAGCTTTAATTGTGATTTAAAAACACCAGTTAATGCATTTTAAAGGCATTACATGGTTTTCAGATAGCTTTGCAAATTTCCACTTTCCGGTCTGAGTTACAAAGTTTTTTATGACCCACCCCTGACAGTCAAAAGGTGTGTGTGCTATTTTTTTCTATGCTAGCATGTGTTTATTCATCTTATAGTCACCCACCTCATAAACCACTGGTGGATTTTAATGAAACTCCCAGAAAGTAACCCCTGGATGTACAGCTATAACTGATTGACGTTTGTAGTGAAGCCACATTCAGAATGGCCTTGAAAGCTAACTGATATTAGCAAACTCAAAACTAGCTTTAACTCATTCATTTATTAGAGCTAAAACCTGATATGGTCGTAGCTGTTTGTCACTCATAACACACACGCTGAGTTAGATGAATAATAGTCCAATATTCTTTATCTGATTAATGTAGGGTACATTTATAGTCTGTTCATGTTGCGGCTTGCTTTTTTAACACAAGTATGATATCCTATACTTTTCCTTTTCCTCAGGATATAATCCGAGTGCACTTTGCCCTCCTGCGAGCCATAGACATGAACATGGTCAGTGGAGGAAGCGGCCTTGGCAAGATCTTCCTCGACTTTAAAGAGAGGTCAGTGTCCTGAAATGTGCAGAACCCGTATGCAGCTCCATCTGAAAGGTGGAGGTTTGAGACTAGTAGTTACAGACTATTAAAAGCATGAAAGCTTGGAAAGTAAGATAATTAAAATAGAAACTCAAGCTGAGAGAGCATGCAGCCAGTTGTTCTCAGTTCAGCCAGAAATTATCTAATTAAATGCACTAAATGTCTTATAGACCCTTTTACTGTTTGTAAACAATATGACGTCAGCGAGAATGCGCGCGCAGCTTGGCAACAGAGAATGGTGTTGTTTCAGGCTTTATAAAGCTACGCTGCGGGGTTATCACTGGCAAATCTTGAATGTTATATTATTAATCTCACTTTAACGAATGGCAACAGACTCCCGGATCCCTGTGGCAATACGGAATGGGTGTAAGATGTAGGTGCGTGGCCAGACATCCAGTGGCCCGATATATATACATTTTTAGTGGAGAGGCCCAGTAAGTACACACGTGAGAAGCTACGGGCATACAAATCGTTAGATGCAGTTTTGCATCTTGAAGGCAGAAGTCCTTCCTAGCCAAAGACAAGGACACAAGACTGCTATGTACGAGGCTTGGGTCATAGTAAACAAACCAGAGAACTACGTCTTCACAGCCAACTGTACCTGCATGGCAGGGTGAGTATAGCATAGGTTTCTTTATTTAGCATGCTCAGAGTTCAATCGTGTTAATTTTAGAGAAATACAGTTTATACTAATATGCAGTGAAAAAATACAGATGAATTAGAATGAAATGTTAATTTCATTTGCAAACCAGCAAACGCAACTTACTTTATTTAATAGAACACACGTTAACCAGCTTTCTGGTGTAATCTTAGTACATAATTACCTTACCTGATATAAAATGGGCGCTACAACCTCGAGCTTTTCGGATCGTGTTTTCAGTCCAGTTTTCATCAACCCTTTTGATGGCCTGCAGCCACAGACGCCTCCGATTTGGTTGAAATGGATGTGCTCCCTTCGGAATAATGTAAAGTTTCAGTCCACTGCTTGAAGAGAAGCGATTCTGGCATCCATACACGCAACAACCCGACATTTTTATGTGCTCAGAACTTCAAAACAAAGGCTTTAAAACTCTGTTTTAGTATCGAGTGTGAATGAGGAAGCCTTCAGTTTCGTTGCCAGGCTGCGCACGCAACTTTTGATGACGTAGGTAGTAAAAGGGTCTATTTTCTGTCTCTTTTTTGCCTCCAAAAGAGATGGGTTTTGTCTGCAGAGGGGGATTTTATTTATTGGAAATGAGGAACAGAGGGGTCATCCAGCAGCAGAGTGGTTTGGGCGAATTCCACAAGGGCACGAGTGCCATCAAGCAGAGAGTCCCTGCTTGGCCTACTGGCCAGCTGGACGTTTATTGCTTGTCTCTCCTCTGCCACGTCCTCTTTCCTGCTTTTCGTCCCTTTTTCCTACAGAAAAACTTTCAGCTCCAAATTAACTCAGAGTAACTGATTTTAAAACAGAAATAAGAAGAATTTCTTGAAAAACTGTTATAAATACTCACTATAGCCAGTCAGATTGTTTCATGTAGTTAAAAATAGCCATGTGGTGGGACATTTCTGCTGACTGGAAACCAACAGTGACGGAGGGGGAAAGCTATTTTTAATTCTCTGGTCACCATCTTGCCCAGCTGCAGAACAACCTGTGGGTAATTTGCACCCCTGATGGGATCCGTGATTTGCCTCCCTGCTGCGCTAAGTGCGACTGCTTCATAGGTAACGGTAATGATGGTGATGATAGGTTCTGACTCGGGTCTTGATTCCACACACTGCCATAGAGACGGCAGTCTCCTCAAATACTGCAGCCATTACTGCAACAACGACTCACTCGTCTTTCTGTAATGTGTGTTTTTGCATATATGATTATATTTCTGTGATTATGGTGGGACAGAAACAATCACACTATTTATTTGTACAACTAAGTTCGCACAAGTGATGAGCTCATTTCTGGTTTTAATCTCAAGTCTAAAGGTCAGTTTAAAGCAAAGCAGCTTTGGAACATCTATCGATACTCTGTTGCTTCCCCTAGTTGGAGTGGCAGATGTAACAATTAACAATCCATTAAGAACATCTTATCCGCCTTGATACTCTCCAGTCTTTCCTAGAGAATCCTAAGGCATTCCCAGGTTGGATGGAGGTATTCCAGTCAGATGCTAAAACAACCCCAAGTTCTATGAGGAGGAGCAGTGGCTATACTCCCCTTATATGACTGAACTGCTCACTTAGTTTTTTCAAACCCAGGACACACTGTGCATTTAATGGCCATCCTGTACAAATGTCTCATTGTGAACCAAATGTGGCGAAAAATGGTGAATGTGAGGGTGATTTACAGATCTGTGGCCATTCTAGTGTGACCAGCTCAGTGAAAGCCTGAGCGATACTGAGCAGCTTTGTGGGAACAGCAGTAGCTCAGGAGGTAGAGCGGGTTGTAATTGGAAGGTTTCAGGTTTGATTCCAGCTCCAACCAGCCTGCTGGTGCTGGCTGGAGGCACCGGTAGAGCCAGTGTTTGGCAGGTCTCGCCACTGTCAGTGGCAGCTGTGGCAACATCGTAGCTCGTCCCCACCAGCGTGTGAATGTGTGAATTACTGATTGTGTTGTGAAGCACCTTGGGGGGGGGGGGGTTGTAGAACCTTAAGCAGGCGCTATACAAATACAGGTCATTTAGTCTTCAAGCAGTGTCAGAAAACCTACAACTCTGGTCCGCCAACGAAAATACACCCAGGGAATGACGCAACAAAACTAATGACGAAAGTACTATACAATAGTAGCATTAGCAACAGTAGAGGCTACATGCAAGAACATGTGGATCACTCCTTTTTGGAGACTGGGTAGGAGTTACATTAAAGAAGTTTTAACAGTGGCGCCATTTTCTCTCTTCATCGTTGTTGTCTTGGGTATCTGCCGGCTTTTAGTGATGTCTGCTTTGCGGCAAGTATGTTCATGATGTTAGCGTGTCCTACCATCACATGTCAACAAGACACCAGCATACATGAAGTCCTGATTGACGCAACAACTCCACCTTTTCTTTCTACCCATCTGTTTCACTCAGTAATCCATGCTTTCATATATCTACCAGGTGAGATTACTTTAACAGTACATTTATTGTAATGAGTGCATCTTTCATTGATCGGCTACAGAAGCAACAAAATGCTGCTGCTCAATATTTAACCAGGATTTGTAAAACAAATCATAATTATCTCTCCTAAATGATTCCACTGGATGCTGGTTGAATTTACAATTTGTTTTAGGGTTCTCTTAAAGCCTTAAAGGCCTCACTATAGTTTTTATTCCTGCCAACTCTTTCTGTCTCAGGTCAGACGACTAGTTGCTCCTAAGTATTCCAAAAATAACCAAACTTTGAGGAGACCACACCTTTGCAACAGTGTGGGATGAGTCACATATTACCTAGTTACAAGCTGTGCTTTGAGTTATGTACAGTATAAGATACATAACTGTTGTAATAGTGCCTGTTGCTGTGAAGCACTTTGACTTTTACTTTAAAGTGCCTTATAAATAAAAGTGGATTGTTCTGGAGTCCTATTAATAGACATTTAGTGAGACGGACACGTGGGCATGGGCTTCTCTATTCGTTTTAGGATAACATGACATTTGAATTTAAAGTTTGAGTGTTTTGTAGCCTAAGAAAAAATCCTAAAAATCTGATTTATTTGCTGCACAGATTCTATAATTAACTAATGCTTTAGACATTGTTGGTCCAACCCAACAAAATCTGAGGGAAATATAAAAACAGCTTAACATTTACCTTCTATTCATAAACAAATTTGCTGATGACACGCCAGTCATTGTTACTGTTCACCTTTATGGTGGCATTCTCTAAAATGTGACGCAGTTATTTTAGGAAACGATCCATTTGATTTGTGGACCCCGTCCATCGCCGCCTTTCAGGTGATTGACACGTATACCTTACTCATTTCAAGCCGTCGAGCCGTCTTGTGTCTCAGTTGCGAGAAACAACCGTGACCAGGGGATTTGGACTCATACAGCAGAGTCCTCCTTAGGCATCTCAGCAGTTTTCCTGAGGATCCAGCTCAGCATAATTAATTTAGTCATCCGTGCTTGTAAGTCGCTGTGACCTTTACAACAATGTGCTTGTATCATTTTTTTTCACGTTGTTGCAAAGGATGAAAAGCCCTTTTTGTGTGTTTGTCTCTGATCTGGAAGCCATGCTGAAAATGCCACTGTTTTATCTTCCCAGTTCTTAAGTAGCCGGGGCCCAGGCTGAATGGAAAAGTGCACTCAGAGGAAGCTCTATAAACTAAATGACCATCTAAATGCCCTCTTGTTGATATACTCATTTGCAACATTCCCCAACTCATTTCCGGAGTAATCTGGTGCCATCCATGTGGCACCTAATCATCATCGCACTCCGGGCCTTTTTAGAGGGGATCTGTGCTCTGTGCTCTCCTTCATTTGCTGTTTGCTGATTTTCCTTGAGTGGAGGTGAGGGGGTCCCAATGCCATGTGTCACAGAATATTAGCCGGCTCCACATCCTGTCACTTCTGCTTTGCTGGGAGATCCCCTTCGTCGTTTGACTCAGCTTGCTGCAGGGTGAGGGTGAATGCCCAGGGCACAGTTACCCAAAATTGTGTTTTCTGTGAAATAACATGCACAGCAGCATCCTCATTATGAAAGAGGCCTGCACAGCAGGGTGATATCACCAGCAAAGAACAGAAGTTTTAGCAGCTTCTGCAAAACCCCAAAGGAGACCAAACATTTCTGCTGTTTAGATATTGCTGCTTTGCTTCTCCTTTCTCTCTCTAGCCATGCAGGCTCATTTTGCCAGCTGGACTGCTGTAGAACTTCCAAGCATGCTTGTGAACATTTGCTAGGTGAATTTAAAACTAAAGTTGAACAGATAATCCATGTTTTACCATTTTTTTTATTTATCTGGCTTTAATTTTGGCTGCTTCAAATTAATTAACAAAGACAATGTAGGAAGCTGGACGAGTTTCTTTTTGGAGCACGAAGAAACAAACTGACAAACTTTCTTCAAAACAAGATTAGCATCCTACTACTTTACTTATATTTACAGCAGAGCCTTCAGATTACAAAACGTTAATCTGCAATGCAACAAGAACATCGAGAATGAAGAGCAGTTATCTCTAGTGTTAGTCAGAGAAGCCGGTCTGTAATGACCACTGACTGGCTGGATAAGAAACACACAAAGCCTTTTCCTGTCTGCATTACATCTTTGTTACTCTGCCTGTTTAAAAATAAATAGAAGCTAAAGCTCAAGTTTAACAGGTGTCACAAAATTCGTTTTCAACATTTCCTCTTCTAAAAACTAATTTTCCATAAACGCAAAGATTGAAATCAAACTAATTAGGGCTGAGAGAGAAGCATGCAGAGAGTTTGTAGGAGCTTGTACACAGTTGCCTGCAGCTGTGAAGACAACAAATGGGTCAGATGTGGCAACAGGCTTCTTTAGAACCAAGCCGGATGAGCACTCAAATTAAGTTGAATTATTTTCGTGGACTCTGTTGTTGCCATTGGGAGAGCCTTTTGTCCCCATGTGGTGGGCTTTTCTCATTAGGTCTGTGCACCAATAGAAACGGAGCATGGTAATCAGCTCCATGGCGTCTCGTGTTCATGCTTTATTAACGCTGTTGAGCAGAAATGAACATGTTTGCATGCTCTCACTGACACGGGCTGTTCCAGGGGTTGGCACAGAGTGGCAGCTGCCACTTTATTTGCAGACTACATGGTAACAAAAAGTCTGCTCTACCCGTTAGTTACAAAAATTTTCTGTTTCACTTTTCGTACCATCATTTATCCATCTAACCAAGTCCTGCATGAGCATCTATATCTCTTTATCCTTGGACAATCCCAACAGAGAACAGCTCCTTAACAGAGACCTTCATGTCTCATTATTCTCTGATATGCGTGTATGGTATGTGACGCCATATCTTCATGACACTGCATGGTCCATCTGCTGTCCTATAATTGATCAAGGCCACCATTAATCTCAATCACTCTGTCCTCCCTGAGGAGAGGGAGCTGAGGGAGGCTTGTCCTCAAGGGTAGATAAGACCTTAATCAGAGGCCTTGTTAGGCCAGACTTTGACCAATGCTTGGGTGGGGAGGTGAGCGTCCGCCAAACCTCATCCTGGGCTCCTGCGACTCTCTGGAGATCATCAGACTTTTAGGGTCAAATCTTAACTTTGAGTTCTACCTCTGTCTATTTAATCAGAGTTGTACAACCTCGACGGTTTGGAAAGATTTCAAGAGTGGAATTATTTATGTGACGACATGCTTTAGCATTAATAGTAGAGATTCATAAGTTTGCACTTTAATGTTTGGGGAGTGGAGTGTTCAAGCTGTGCAATCTTTTTACGCTAAATTTTTAACCAGGGCTTGGGTGAAATGAACCTTATTAGGTGATAACTAAAAACAGGATTTTTATGTGTTTGCCTTATTTTGGTACAAACATTGGCTAAAAATCAATGAATTATCAAGTTGATAATGTACTCCATAAAAACACAAATTTAGTAAAAAATAAATTGGGAAACGTTTATATAATGGGGTTTAATTAATATCTGGGATTAACCTATTGAGGACTGTGGTCACAAATTATCCTCGAAGCTCAGATGGAGCATCAGGATTGGTACCTTCCTCACAAATCAGCTTTAACCAGTTCTGTACACGTCTGCTGCCCTCTGGTGGAGACCAACAGGTGGCAAGAGCCAATTGTATTTGTCCATTAATGATTAAAAAACAAAACAGACTAATAAATATTTCTTTATTTAACAATAGAAAATAAGTTAAGTTTTGAAATCTAGATTTTTTAGTATTTTACGTTTCAGGTTTTGAAAGGGTAATTGTTAAACTTTAACATATGTTGTCATTCTAGATTTAGGAGAATAAGCTAAATCAGTCTTAAGTTATTTACATTCATATGTGAAATGTGTCTAATTTAGCTGCCTTTTTTTCACCATTCCTCTGCCGTGTAAATGTAATGTTATGCCTGTGATCTGATCCCAGTACGATCTTTCAAGGGCTTGGTTAAACTTCAGGATGATGCCAGTCCTTCCCAGCTCAGCCCAGGATTCAGATTAGGAGATGTGCCAGCTCTGTAGGGGGTTTGCTGGTGGTGTGTGTGTGTGTGTGTGTGTGTGTGTGTGTGTGTGTGTGTGTGTGTGTGTGTGTGTGTGTATGTGTGTGTGTGTGTGTGTGTGTGTGTGTGTGTGTGTGTGCGCGCGCGCGCGCGCCCCAACGTCCTACTTTGAGAGGAATACATGCCACGTGTGGCGACATCCTCCAGGCGAGATGACTTTGAACTCTCTCCCAGCTGAACCCACAGATCTGTGCCAGTGTCCCATTGTAGCATCTAATGAACACAGCTCTCATACCACAGCTTGAAATAATTTTTTTTCCCTCTCAGGCTGATAACAAGAAGTCTGCTTAGCAACTGAAATCAGTCTTTTTAATTAGTGCTTTGTGATTACAGCTCATTGGCAAAAACATCACGTCCTGACAAATACTGCCTTTGGATGAGCCTGTGGTGCATTTCTAATCACAACACATTTGTTCACACGTTCATCCCCCCCCCCCCCCCCCCCCCCCCCCCCGTGCCCGATGTCTCTTAAACTGACCTCTCAAACTATGTTATTAATCTTTAAACAAATGTGCAGCTCATCACCTGAAGGATCGGAACCACTAAGCACTTCACTAATAACTGTGAGCTCAGACAGGGATCTCTCTTTTTCCTTTTATCTGTTTGCATGATGATATTGTGTTTTTTAAAAAGCCTTATTAGTTCTTAATACACCTTATTTTTTAATTAAGCCTACTCTGAGCTTCATGACGAGTTTTATTGAGCCTGAGGGACTCCTGGAGGAAGCTATCTTTTTTTCAATCTGAGCTCTCTGAAGTGGAATTTGTTTGATTAACAGGCTAAATTACTGTAGGATTTCTCCACTTTTATGACAAAATCACATTTGAGATGGAGAAGCTTCACCTCATTAATTATACACGCCGAAGAGAATCGATAGGAACCTCTTTACTGTTCAGTCCTCGTTAAAGGTGAATGCATAATTTATGCGTGAGTCAGCGTGACTGTTGTGTTTAACATGAACAGAACTGACAAAAACATCTCTCTCTCACACACACACACACACACACACACACACACACACACACACACACACACACACACACACACACACACACACACACACACACAAACGTGTGTGTTGGCTTCAATTAATCACTTCCTAAAGGAAGATGAGGACTGACTAAGTGTTCTCCTCCATCCCAGACTGCTGATCTACGGTCAGTACTGCTGCCACATGGAGAACGCCCAGAAGACACTGGAGGAGCTAATAATGATGCGAGAGGATGTCAAGATTAAAGTGGAGGTAAAACTTTAAACTCCGGTATTTATTTATTACTAATTCTATATCTTTTAACCCTTGAAACAAGAAAAACAAATGTTTTTGTTCATATTTGAAAGTAACATGATGTAAGAAATCATGTCGTAATTAAAATGTAATTAAGATGATGGTGTAAGATTATAATGTTTAACTTTTAATTCAAACATCCTCATTTTTTAAAGACTGTTTTAGGGTTATTAGCTTGTTATTGCTGTTATGTTCAGAGCAGGCTTTAGAAAGATATCCTGAGTAAAATCCCCCGATGCAGGATTGTGTTCTGCTGGTTTCTTTAGACTGTATAGAGGTTATGCACGTGATCAACTCAAGCTCTGGACCAGACCCAAAACTCACACGTCTGAAGAAAATGTTCTACAGAACAAACTTGTATTCGTTCATTTTAGTGTGAATCGTGTTCAAAGCAAAGTTGTTACCATGTCAACTTTATGAGCACATTAACGCTTTTATTCTGAAAAAAGTGCACATAAATGTAGATTGATTTTAAAGTTTGCTGTAAAAACTTTATTCTTCTCTGAAGATGGTTGATGGCAAAATGACCAGGAAAAAAATGTATGGACATTTTTTCGGAGTCAGTCACAGCTTGTTGACCTCATGTAGGTATATTAAAAATAAGATAAGGCTTTATTGATCCCACAGTTTGGAGGTTTCTGGGTTACTACAGCTCAGAGAGATAGCAAAGGAGTACAAAAGTGAGTGAGAAAGCAGACGTACTTGTAAGAATCCACTATGTCGATGTCTTTTCCCTGGATGTTCAACGTTGTTGTAGGGGGTGACTTCCTCCACAAGTCTATGACCATCTCGTTCGTCTTTCTGGCATTGGTCTGAAGAGCGCTGGTCACTGATGACCCCCCATTTATTTATATAAATATAGATAGATAAATATTTAGAGTTTACTAAATTCACATCAAACTTGTATAAACTTCAGACCTTCAAGTGTTCCGATGTAGTATGTATATTAGTATTATTATTAGCATTAGTGTTGGTACTTTCATTAGAAACCTGCTGTATCTAGTCTTATGGATGTCTGCTGCCCTCTGGTGGAGGACCAGGTGGCAATGACCAATTCATTTCTTAATTACTGTTATATTGTATAAGAGAAAATGGATTTCTTATCATAATCTTTTTATTACAATTTCTTGAGTGTGTACTGTTTTTTCTACATCCACTCTCATAAGTCTTTAGTAAAAACAATTTTCTTGAACAAAACAACAAGAAAATCACCATTTGGAGTTTAAAGAACCATTTCTGCTGCCAGACGCTCCTCCTTCCTTCTGTATTCGTGTTGTTTGTGGATCCTCTGGGATCAGCGTCTCCCATCGGAGGCTGAGCTGGAAGCTGAATTGCTATGTAATAGCGGGATCAGTGGTTTTGGGGGCTATTGACAACATAATAAAGTGATCATAGCTTGGGTAGTTGGCGCTGTGATCGTCTCAAAAAAGAAAAGCTTTGTTACCGACTAAATCGGCTTCTTACGGTTTCTTTAAAGACCTTGTTGGTAAAAACGGGATAAGCTGTAACTGCACAGCTGTGGAAATGAAAAAAATCCCAGCTGGGGAATGTGAAGGAATGATATCAACAAAGGCCCTTTTATAAAGACAATGCATGAATGTTTTCAGTATTCAGAGGAATCTTTGAGTCAGCATGGTGAGTAATTGTATCACAGATTCAGACATGAACAGAGTTTTGTGCATTTATAGGACAAACAATCCTGGTGAATGTGTGGCAGGCAGCAGAGACCCGGTGATGGACTATTAAACAGTAAATGAGTTATTGTTGTTGGATAGCACACCAGTCTGCATTGTGCAACCTGTAACGGCTGTCTGGGTCATTGTTCCACAGGAATGTACGATGAAAGTTCAGGAGGGGAAGTTCAAGCTGCAGGATCTCCTGGTGGTTCCCATGCAGAGGGTCCTGAAGTATCACCTACTACTGAAGGTAGGCGCCTGCGTTAACGCGCGGTTTGGATGTTCAGACGCTGCTTGCAGAAAACATTTTCAGGATTTATTTTAAAATGATGAATCAGATTCGACATTCACCCCAGCAGGCTTCAAACACGGCTCCAAAAAGTTTGAAACTTCTCTGCAGAGGCCTGCAGCAGATGTCTGAGTGGAGTCAAAGTCGGTAAAACTCAAGTGTCCCAGTTTCACCGTGAGAAAACGTAAACTTCTGAATTCATTACTGCAGCATACGCTGCCTCTTCACATGCTACTTATTACATCTGCTCCGAGTCTGCTCGGTGTAATCATAACAGTGTTTTATAGACGTGTGTATCAGGAGTCTCTGATCCTGGTCCTTTAGTCCCCATCCTGCATGTTTTAGTTGTTTCTGTACTCCAACACACCTGAATCACCTGCTTAGCAGCTCATCACACTCTTGTTCATTACCTGCAGCTCCATATTTTTTATTAATTTATATGGGAAAAAAGCTATTCTAAACAAGTTCAACTGTTCTGAAGTAAAGTCTGATATTTACCAGAAAAAAAACGATTTATACTGATTTACAAGTCACAGAAAAATAAAACAGTATTTGTGATTAAAGAAGACCAACACGATGACACTTGGATTTTCTGAGGTGTACCTGATGAATTAAGTATTTCTATTAAAATGCAATTAAATCGAAACAAAACAGAGAGATCAGCGTTTGACCTTGACCCTTGACCTTTGCATTCAGGGACATGCATATTATGACTCCCAACATTTACAATAGCTTTTTAAGTAGAAAAATCATAGGAAAGTTACAAATGTTTCCTACAAATTTTAGTCTTTCCAACATTAAGGAACATCTTATTATTTTCCATGTAAATTTATTAGATGAATCTCAGATTTTTTTTTCTCTACCCAAACTTTACCCTTCCACTGGCTCTTGAATATTTGATCAGTTCTTCTGCTTTGAGCCATGAATGGATTGTTTATCTCTTAATAATCTTAATATGTATTATTATAATGAACCTTAAAAATCATAAAACAATAGATAAAACATTATTTTCTATTATTTAGCTCAACCTAACCTGCAGCCTACCTAAACAATGGTCAATCATTTAAGTCTCTTCATTGTTGACAGTGAAGAATGGATATAAAAAATGTTGGAATAACATTTTATTAAGATGATAATCAGACATCTGTGTTTAATTAGTGCCCGATAAAATCAGTTTTCCCACTTTTCAGAGGACAACCCTGTTGGTATTTAACTTTTCAGAATTCCATATTAATGACTCAAAAAGACCAAACTTCATCAGGTCAAATTGTGTATTTAGCAAGAAAACATAAACCAACATAACTGAATAATTAAAATATGCAGTTTAATAAATGACACAGATAAACACGCCTTTTCTGAGTTAAGGCACGGAAACACTTTGGATGTTTTTAGTTTTACATTTTCTTTTGTAAAAAATAATTTAAAAAAATACGTAAAAAATCAAATGTTTAGACTTGACCAAGGTCATAGCAGCTCTTTGTAAATGTGAATGTTTTATGGTGTTACTGATAGTTATCGGACTGGTTAATATTTACATCTGATGACCGAAACAAAGAGTAACACACAAATAAATGGATGAATTCAGACAGTCAGGGTTCAAATTAACATCAACGAGTTAAATGTCTGGTGCTTGTTTACAAACAAAGATTTTCAGTGAAACTTCTGATTTGATGGAATTGAACGAATCATCAAAGCGTGCACTAATCAGATTAAACACATCCTGTTTCAGCAGCTGTTTCAGGAGAACTGCGGCGTGCAGCGGGGCCTCGGAATCATCGTTTTAGGATCATCTTGATATCTTCTTCTGTTCCTGAACTTTTTAGGATTAACTTCTAGATGGCTGTTGGGTTTTTGTCCTCTATAATCTATTTCAGACTTCGTTCTAACCGGAGTTTTATTGGATTGAAAGGTCCACATTTTTACATGCATGTGTAGCATCACGGAAGGTCCTCTAATTTGTGGCAAAGGTCACATTTACCCAGCTGGGTCAAGCTGGGTCAAACAGTGCTTCACATGAAATTGTAGCTTTCCAATTTCTTTCTAGTTGGTGGGTAAATATTGAATGATGCTTTTGCGTAATCTAACTGTGATTCTTTTTATTTTATTTTGCTGTTTACTGATGATTATCTACACTTGTGATTTTGGTTTTTATTATGAGCCAAAAATGCTATTATTTTATTTCTACAATAAAACGTTCTAGCTCCAGCTTCACTCTGTCTTTCACACTGGGGGTGTTTACGAGCCACTCGTTCTCCCTCACATCAGTGTCACGTCTGTAATCTCAGTAAAGAGCAACCATCGCTCTGCCTCCACATACTGCAAACACATTCTTCAATATGTTACGTCTCAGAGTATATTTGATAGGACTTTTGAGCAGTTTTGTATTTTACAGGAACTTTTAGGTCACTCAGCAGATCGGCCTGAGAGGCAGCAACTTAAGGAGGCTCTGGAGGCTATGCAGGTGTGTTTTATGTGTTTTTACATAAAAACGATCAAACACATTATGTAATACCTCCACAGTCGTTGGAGACTGAATGTTTCCCTACTCTTCTAGGACCTGGCCATGTACATCAACGAAGTGAAGAGGGACAACGAGACGCTGAAAAAAATCAGCGAATTCCAAAGTTCAATAGAAAATCTGGTATGTGTTCTCAGCTTCTCTGTTTTCTGTTGGAAACGTGCAACTAAAGATATTGAAAATGTACTTTTATGAAAATCATTTGATCGTATTTCTGGAGATGATTTTGGAACTGAAATGCTTTTGTCTGCTGGTAGTTCACATGGTGTTTGAGAACTTTCCCATCACTCATGTGAAGTATGAAAGCAAGAACCAGCTGTTGTGAAGCAACAGAGCCAGTCGTGGAGAAACGGCTCCGTGTCAAGGCAATCTGAAGTTGATTTCTATGTAAAAGATATGAGTGAGTGTTGTTGTATAGAGCGTCCTGATTGGTCCTAGTGTGGAGGAGTATGCTCTACATGACTGATGAGCTAACAGCTAGTCTGCTGTGGTTTTACAATGACTCAGATTTCCTAAATGTCACAATGTTATGAATATTTACACTATTAGTGTCAAATTACATGATTATCCATCAATCCATCCATCCACTATTCCACTGTTCCATACACCAACCCACCCTTCCATCCATCCATCCATCTATCCACCATTCTATCCATCCATTCACTGTTACACACACACACACACACACACACACACACATCCATCCATCAATCCATCCATCCACTATTCCACTGTTCCATACACCAACCCACCCTTCCATCCATCCATCCATCCATCTATCCACCATTCTATCCATCCATTCACTGTTACACACACACACACACACACACACACACACACACACACACACACACACACACACACATCCATCCATCTGTCCATCCATTCACTGTTACACACACACACACACACACACACACACACACACACACACACACACACACACACACACACACACACACACACACACACACACACACGCACACACACGCACACACACACATCCATCTCCTGTTACCCAGTTTTCCAAGGTTGGGTCATAGAGAGAACTGGTCCAGAAGGGAGACCCAGACATACGTCTCTCCAGTGATACTGGTGAGGTTGTCCAGAGGTGTTTCCAGGCCAGAGAATGTGTCTAGTCTTACCATCAAGTTCTGCGTCTGCCTTGGAGTCTCCCTCCAAGATTTGCCTGTAAAACATCCAGAGGAAGGGATCCACCAAGCATCCTAGTCAGATACTCAAACCATCTAAACTGGTCCCTTTTGGATGAAGAAGAATAGCAGATCAACTCTGAGCTCCACCAGGCTATTTCAGCTGGAATAAAGAGACCAGGTCACCTTCTTGTAACTGGGACTATGAGGGGAAATCACCAGCGAGTGCCTGGTGGTTGAGTCACAGCTTCTGAGCTGTGGACAGTGGCTCAAACTAGCCATTAGCTGACTGTTGTTTGTGAGTGATGAAGCTGCAGGAGGCAGCTGATTGACTCCCTGTGTGCCTTTATGACCCAAGCAGCAGGTGAAACTTGAGGAGTACGGCAGGCCAAAGATAGACGGGGAGCTGAAGGTGTCGTCCAACGTCAACAGAACAAAACAAGATCGGTGAGTTCTAATCTAGCAGAGAAGAGCCAAACTCTGCAGCACCTCATCACATCTGAATGTGTTCTGTGTCCTCAGGTATATCTTCCTGTTTGACAAAGTGGTCATCGTGTGCAAGAGGAAGGGCTATAACTATGAGCTGAAAGAAATTATTGAGCTACAGTCGTACAAAATGTCAGACGACCCCATGAATAACCGAGACATGAAGAAGGTGAGCAAACAAACCGCCACGTGCAAGCGAGTGGAACTGTTCCGCCCTTCGTTCCATCTCCGTGAAGGGAGCGTTGCTATTGTACCTGATGAAAGAGGCTGTGTAATCTTTACAAATGTTGCCCTTGAGCTGAAGGAGCTTGTTGATGGTAATTTCAGATTCCGAACTTATGCGCCAACGTGCCGAACGTGCATTGTGCTCGCCCGTGCTTGAGAGAGCGTGTAAATGTAATGAAGGTCATTTAGGATTCATTAAACCAGTGCAGTGCATCGTGCCACCGGTCTAACTTGGCTTTTTGTTTTTATTTGTTCATTTGCATGTGTGTTGACGTTTGCATGTGTAACGGGGTCTCTCTCTGGTGTCTTTTTTTTTTGCATGCCTACCAGTCAAGCGGAAAAATGGTAAGCTCCAGTGACCCCTTTACCTAACTCGTCTTCTCACTGAGGTGGTGTTCTTCAGGCTGTCGTGTAGCTCTCAGCTC
This sequence comes from Nothobranchius furzeri, assembly GCF_043380555.1. NCBI lineage: Eukaryota > Metazoa > Chordata > Actinopteri > Cyprinodontiformes > Nothobranchiidae > Nothobranchius > Nothobranchius furzeri. The sequence continues at coordinate 41,408,615 of NC_091746.1, read as the reverse complement.
TGTGATTGGCTCTGCTGCGTCTGCTCAGATTGCATTGCTAACGCATGCGACAATCATATTCCAAGAAGCCAACATGTGTACATAAGGACAAGTGCTGTTGTTTCAAGCTTCTCTGCTCGTATCTCTGTCTGCCACCCACACATCCCTCCCACCATCTCTTCTATGCTCACTTTTGTTCTCCACTAGTGGTCTTATGGTTTCTACCTGATCCACCTGCAAGGGAAGCAGGGCTTCCAGTTCTTCTGTAAAACCGAGGAAACGAAGAGGAAGTGGATGGAGCAGTTTGAAATGGCTATGTGAGTATGATAACACGGAGGTTTATTAAGGGGCAGAGAAGAGATTGTAATTACAGTTAAAAAGTTATTTAAAAAACAGATACATGTATTCTATTACGCCTAAAGGCAGCATCTCACTGAACGGTGACTGTTGGTGGTATATTTTTTCTATTTATTTATTTAAAATAAAAGCATGTCCAGGGCTGCCCCTCAACCCGATGGAGGCTGGAGTTGAGTGAGGAAAAGCAGTTAGAGAATGACTGAAATTATTTTACTTTTTAATTTAAAAAACTAAGTGAAGATATGCAAGTTTTTTGTGAATTGTTCTCTTTTGCTAAAATATATTCACAAAGTGTCCGAATTGTATCTTCTGACAACGTTCGTGGCACACTTCCGAACTCAAAAGTATGAATTTCGTCACACTAAAAACTCAAAGCTGGAATTGCAAATTTAGAAAACAAATTAACTGAAAACATTTTTTCATGCCTCTTAACAATGTTCTAACACAGTATACATATTTTGTGGAGATCAAAAGAAAGAAAAAAAAGTCAAAAAAGGTCTAAAAAATCTCCACCAATGACACGTTTCAGACCGAAAACAACTATTGGATGCTTCCCTGGTTCCCCCATTCATTATGCACTCACGTATTGAGCAGCAGAACACCACTGGTGTCAGCGGTTCTCCGCTCAGTAATATTTATTAACCTAAATTTAAGGAGGATAAAACCACCTGAGATGAGCCATCTCGTTTTTGAGTGGCTCCACCTACATTATAGCCAACAAAAGAAAGATGGCTGAAAACAAAAACAAGTCTAAAACATCATCACAAATTAAAACAACAAATAAAAAAAAACATTGTGGTATGGACATAAACTAGTTTGCCATTTATACACATAAATGCACAAACACACATAAGCATGTTTGCTTAATTGCTGCATAAAATGTAAAATGGAGGATGTTCATGTTAATTAGACAAAGGTGAAGTCTGCGTAACCTTTTAAACCTGGAATAACAAAACAAAAGCTGCTCATTAAAACGAGTATGGTACTGAGAGTCAATGGGTAGTAACTAGGGATGCTCCGATCCGATCACGTGATCGGAAATCGGGCCCGATCATGTGAGTTTTAAAAGATCGGAATCGGATGTTAAAGATCGGATTTAACCTTATAAAACAACAAGCATGACATTTTTTATCAATCTTGAGTTTCAAATTGAATAACAATAGCTTAATTTTGTACCAAGTTTCACTTCCTCAATAACGACATGACAACACCATACAGCAGCCGTAATGCCACACGTTTTAAAGTGGACCGCGGAATTCAGATCGCAGTTAGCTAGCAGGTTAATGCTCGTCTCGCTCCAGGAGGGCAAAAAATGTCAGCGGTTTGGAATCATTTTAAACTGGAGACCGAATGCTGTCCAACAGCCACTTGCAACGTGTGCAAACTGAGTGTTTCACGTGGTGGAAAAGACAGAGCTGCTTTTAACACCACGAACCTGATCCGCCATCTCAAGAGCAAACATTCAGCTCAATATTCCGAGTTCACCGCGGCAACGCAGATCAAAACATGGATCCAGCCGACACTGGAAGCTATGCTGAAAAACAAAGAAAAACTTTTTATGGTATCATGTTGGATGCCGTCATATAAATAATAATAATAATAATAACTTAACAGGTCAATTTGGATGCAGTCTCCCTTTTTTCTTGCTATTTTATTGTATTGCTGAAGTATCGGATCGGGACTCGGTATCGGCAGATACTCAAAATCAAATGACTCGGAATCGGATCGGGAGCCAAAAAATGTGATCGGAACATCCCTAGTAGTAACAGTATTTTCAAATAGGATAGAAATTCTAAACAAATGCATTTGAAAATAAATAACAACCAATAAATTTGATGCCTAGCTTTTAAGGAAAGCCATGAAAGGCGTTCATACATGTGGGGTCTTAAAAGGACAACGTAAGCTGTAGTAAGCTGTTATAAATAATACCAGTAGAGTGTAGAGAGGAAACTGGAATTCTGTGGAACAGTGGAAACAAGAACTGAGTGACGAACTATAACACTGAAGCCAAAGCAGTTGATTGAACGATAAAAGGATTTCACTCTGAAGTCTATTTTGTTTACAACTGCTTGAATGTACATTTCAACGGACAAATCCAGGAAAGGAGAAACATCTGCTACCACTTCAACTTTAGGACAAACTACCAGAGGCCCAAAAAGAAAAACACCATTTGAATTCAAGGGACAACAAAAGATGTTTGGACCTAGAAAACAGCTACTGGTGTTTAGCACCATCTCGTTTCCTCTGGCAATGCAGGTTTCTGGTTGCGGTGGATGCAGAGAAGACACCCGAGGGGAGGGATGAGTGCTCCGTGACTGTTTGCATTCAAAACCTAGCTTGTTTGTAGATTTGCCATAACCGCTTTCACCGAGAAAGGTTCCAGACGCCACTGATGACTTTGGTTTTTAAAAGGAAAGTTTTCTTTGGTAAAGTCTTTGAATAGGTTTCTCACCAAAACAAAGTCATGCCCTTTGACTGGAAAAAAATATGTAATGTTTCAGCAAGTGAGTTACTAAATTGGCTTTTATGTGTCTTTTGCCTGCTTTCTGTTGAATCAAACCTTGAATTAGTTCAACGGCCTTTACTGGTTATGTACTGTAGGTACTCGTTCTGGGTTTGGCAAAATTAGTTGTCGGTGCATTCCCAGTCAGCAACCCCTCCCCAAGTTTTCTTGTAAATCATTCACATTTTACCCAACAGCAATGAGATTGGGAACCATTCCAGATGGGTTCCAGAACCAGGTAGCCATTTCTCAAACGTGTTCCCGGCGGTATGAGAGCACGGTCGTGTCATTGTCACCCACAGTCCAGTGAGATCCCTATAAGATTCCCGTTTGATATCATTCCAAATATCTGCTCTTTTACAAGGAACCTTTCACTCTTCTAGGTCCAACATCAAGCCGGAGCGAGCCACCGCTAATCAGCACAACTTCCAAATGCACACGTTTGATAAGAACACCAACTGTCGAGCTTGCAAGATGCTGCTAAGGTAACGATGTGAACAGACTCCTCAACTTTTTGGTATAAAGCTGCTTCTTTCAGACTTCCCACAGCCTTTAGCTCTTGCAGAGGAGCCCACATAGATGGTTTTCCCACTTCGTTTTACAATATGTGGTCAGGAAAACTTCATGTAGAACAGACTCTGACAGGAACATGCATCCAGCATGCTTTGCACCAGGACCGGACACGAGGAATCATGCTCCATCCAGTGGTGACTAACAGCTACACAGCAGCCTTAAAGCTACTGAGATATGAAGTTTTAATTCCTTATGGTGTGTGTAAATGTGCTGCCTCTGTACCAAATCCAGTTAACAGATTTGTACGTTTGTGCTGAAAGAAAGAAGCAGCTGGATGTAGAATTACCCTTTAATTAAAGATTTAGAGGCAGAATGCAGTTACTGTTTTGTTTTGTTTGTTTGTTTTTAAGATCAGATTTAGAAACAGGTTTATTGTCAAACATGTACTTTTAAGTTGTAATTATATTCTTTAGGTTATGTTTTTATAATTTATTTTTAAAGCAGATGATACCTTATTAGTTTATTTTAGGCAAAAGTACTGACATTTAAATGTTAAATGGCTTTTGCCTACAGTTTTTTAAACGTTGTTTTAAAACTTTTTATTGATTTTCTGGAGGATCTGAAACAACAAGTCATTAAATGAAGAAATTTTAATTGTTAAACTCAATAATGTTATTGCAACATTGCTGTTTTCACATGTAGTTTTGAAAAATGTTGATCTGGCTGGCCTTAAAGGTCAAAGTTCACATCTGTACAATCATCTCATAATGGGTTTAAAATAAGCAAGAGCTGTATTTGTTGTTATGGGGTGATGGTGACAGAGGAGCTAGGAGTCCACCTAATCAAAGGGTTGCAGGTTTGAGCTCCGCTCAGTCTGTCACTGTTGTGTCCTTGGGCAAGACAGTTTACCCACGTTGCCTGCTGATGGTGGTCGGAGGCACCCGCGGTGCCAGTGTTCAGCAGCCTCACCTGTGTTGGTGCTCCCCAGGGAAACTGTGGCTACATCATAGCTCATCACCACCAGGGTGTGAATGGGTGGATGACTGATTGCACCTTGGACTCTAGAAGGCACTTTACCAAATACAGACCATTTATTTACCATATGTAACATCAAGGCACTGTAATAAGTGCATTTTTTCTAATTTGTTGTCAAATTAAAAACAAAAAAACTGAAAGATTTATAAAACTCACACATGATCCATCTACTTTATTAGAAGAAGGGATTATCTTTTATGTAGCATCTCAAGATAAAAATAATGAGGCGCTTCACAAGAACAAAAATTAAAATGATAAAAAAAGATTGAAAATATTAAAAAAAAATTCTGAAGTAAGAAATTGTGATTAAGAAATGTGAGGAATAGAAAAGAGAAGAAAGCAAAGTGAAATTAATAAACAACTCCTTTGTTTCACCTAAAAGGGTCAAAACATTGAACCTCATCAGATTTTGGTGGCGCTCTGACAGCAGGTACCAAACGCACCGCTGTCACACATCAACACTTCTACTTCCATCTCAGTAAGCCAGCTCAGCTCCCACTCTGGTGTACACTGACCCGCACATTTCGCGGCGCTGCTGACCCAAATTTACAGAGCTGGTGGAGGCAGGGACCAACGATCTGGATGCTAATTAGTGCTGCATCCCCTGGTGGATCCCTGCGTGATTCATGAGCCTCACTACTCCATGTGGCAGCGTGCTCTGCCGGCTCGTTTCCAAATGCCCACAACAAACACACCTCCAGACCACACGGGCCTAAACGAGTTGGGTCTGCTTTGCGATTTGGAGGAATTACACAGCAGGAAATGATGAAAAGGTTCTGCAGAGTGGAAGAAGCATTAGGTCCCATTTGTGTTCTGTCCTTACAGAAGGTTAATGTGTGTCTCAGACGCTTCCTGTTTGCATTACTCATGTGTGTGTGTGTGTGTGTGTGTGTGTGTGTGTGTGTGTGTGTGTGTGTGTGTGTGTGTGTGTGTGTGTGTGTGTGTGTGTGTGTTTTCTCTCCCCAAGGGGCATATTCTATCAGGGCTACTACTGCTCTCGCTGCGGAACAGGAGCTCACAAAGAGTGTCTGGAAGTGATCACCATCTGTAAAATCAGTAGGTGTTGTCTTTGTTAAACGAGTTTGTCTCGTAAACGTTTGGGGTGTTCAGATGTACAGTTAGGCCACATTTAGACAAAAACATGCAGCCACAACAGCGATGGCTTGGACAACAATAATAACAATGGCTACTATAAACTGACGTTGCTGCCGTAGCAAAAACTCCTGCTTGGTGCATGACAGAATCGGAGTGGTTTAAATATTTATGTAACTGGATTAGGAACAAAAGAAAACGGAAGTGATGGGTCAGGAGAAGCCATGGGACTCGTTTCGTCCCCTACAGGGATGTGTTTTCTCCTGGAAGTCCAGCTGGGATTATTTGCTCCAGTAGGCTGCACATCGTTTACACAGTAACTTTCTGTTGTGAACCTTTGGCCCATTGTGAGAGATTCTTAGATAGAATTATCAACTAAGACTAGAAAATGTACAACCAAGAGGTTGGCGTGCTAGATAAAGGTTTATCCAGCAGTCAGGCAAAGTCCTCCACAAAAACAAAACCTTTGGTAAATATTAGCTCGCAATGCTGAGAGACGAGCAGTTCAACCCTTCTATGACAAAGCAGTGTAAACAGCTAAACAAGACCTTCTGTGGAGGATATGACCTTTTATTCTAATCATCTAGAAATAAAAACTTGTCTTTGATAAAAAGCCAAAGTCTCTTTTTAAACTAAATGTAATGAGTCATCATTAGATTAATGTACTTGTACAAGAAAGTGGTCATAATCTTCAGGTTGGACTCTTTAGTGTTCAGTAATCTTTAGCATTAGCTCGAAGCCACTCATATGGGAGCGAATTTGAGGAAAAAATTAAGCAAAACATTTAGATATTTAGAAATGAGTTCGTTATTTTTTTTGTCTGAGTTGAGCTTAAATTTCTTCTTTTTGTTTTTTTGTTTCAGATCCTCTTGACATGGTAAGCCATTTAATCTCGTCTTTCTTAACTTAATGCATTTTGTAAAATTACTCTAATGTTTGAGCTTTTTTATAATCATGATGATGCATTTTGTTTGTTTTGCAGGAGCCTGGCCTATCACCTGGTGAGAGCACTTAAACTTCCACATGATGCCCGATTTTTCTACTTAGTTTTGGCATCAGATGCTCAAGGACAGCACAGCTCTCTGCTGCCATCTAGTGGACAGATACGAGAGATCAGCTTTAGTATGATGAGCTGTGAAGTAGAATAACTGTTCTAAAATAAGAAAAACGTGATGTAGCTTATATGAACAACAGTTGACAAACATTTAATAACTTAGTTTTATAGTTTATTTATTTTATTTTTATATTTTAACCCTTCAGGTGTTTTTCACAACAAAAAACAAACCAACCTGCATTATGCAGAAACTGAGCACAACAAATTCAGAGTCACGCTTCTCTAACAAACAAAGTGTTTCCAGGTCCAAAGATGGTGGCGGTGAGGAACTACCACGGCACACCAGCACCTGCAGGGAAAACACCTCTCTGCTTCCAAACAGGAGACTTCATAGAGCTGCTAAAGGGAGACCCAGATACACCGTGGTGGGAGGTACTGCTCGGGACATCGAAATGTTGTCTACGATGTAAATGATATCTGTGCAAAGACACAAGAATCCAACTAACAACTCTACTGGAGCTAATTAACACATTTTAGATGATTTGTTTATTCCTGAGAACTTGTTTCGGTGCCAAGCAGCCAGCAGAGACTCCAGGAAGTTGTTAGCGTGCACAATCTTTGTAAAACCCCAACTTGTTTTAAAACATGAGATACGGTAAAGATTAAACTAGATTTTTATTGTGCGATAAACGTGATCAAACTATAACATCTCTTGAATACTGCATTCTAATACTTTACCCAGTGTTTTTGTGGATTAAAATACCCAATTTAAAAAAATAATAATTTAATTTTAATACCCAACCACCAAATAGTTCCCGAGCGCGGCTGTGTCTGCAGCTCACTGCTCCCCCAGGCGATGGGTCAAATGCAGAGAACAAATTTCGCACACACACCTGTGTGTGTGACAACTAATGGGACTTTAACTTTAATTTAAGTCTCCAAAAAAGCCATTTTGTGCTTGATTGGGCTCGATTTTCCCTAAAATTGCTCCTAGATGTTTTTTCCATGGCCTAATAAAATTTAAATGTTTTTCTTCCATCTTTCTTTAATATTTACTTTCCATTCCACCATTAGTTATTCAGTTCGTAGTCACTCCCAGACATTGTAGTCCCCTGGCTCTCAGACTTGGTGTGCTCTGCAGCTTGTCTGAGGGAACGGGATACAAACAGTGTCAGGAAGGGAGAAGTTAAGTGAAAAATTTGGTTGAGACTCCTGGGTAAAAATACAGGTAATGTTTGACCTTTGAACAGAATCAGGCGCACCTTCTAAGTTTAAATCAAGCTAACGTTAATCACAAACAAGGAATCGTTTGCTCGTCGGTTTCAGTGGAATAATTCAAAGTGTAGTGAAGTAAAATCAGATTATTAAAATGTCAAGAATATCTAATTCCTTGGAGCAAGCTGCAAACTTCACCACAGATGGTGTTTCTTAATAAAGCGTGGTACCTACAGACCTCTGGAGGCCTTGGCTACCGATGATCAGAGCGCATGATGGAAGCGCAGACACCACCACCCGCTGTGGGGTCTTTCACTGTGCCTCCTGAATCATTGACATCTATACTCTAATATTGGATGAGCTTTTCTAAGAGTGACTCGAGGCGACTTGCTAATGCTGTGAATTTATCTTGGCTATTACGGTCGGTTATCCCTCGACAGAATGGCGGTTTAATCTCCCCGTGTGATGTCAGAGGACACGCAGCGCTCTGAATCGATCGCTTCAGGCGCCTTCTGTCTGATGCCGATGAGCAATCCTGATGGATGTCTTCCTGGTTTTGGGGAGGGACTCTTATTATTAGTAGCCAATCTGTTCAAGTGGATGTAATACAGAGCTGCTCCAAAGGGTAAACATTCTTCCCCTCTTGACCTCTGACCTTTCCTAGGTAATGGGAATGCTCACCACCAGATGTGTTTTTTAGTGGTGTGTGTGGTGGAACGTGTTTGATCTGGGGCTGCAGTGAGTGGTTGAAGCTGCTTTACCGAGCCTACAGAACAAGCTAGCTTTAAAAAGACATGGTCACAGACCTCTCATTCCTCCCGTCCGCCATCGTCCCTAGGCCACGCCCCCCGATATGGGATCGCGCATTGCCAGAGGAACTGAGAGCGCTAAACACCGGGCGCCGTTTTCTACATCTATTGTTGTCCGTGACTTCAGTTGGTGTTTTTCTCTTTGGGAATCTGCTAGTTGGTCCTAAAGTTGAAGTGGTAGCAGCCGGCTGTTTCTCCTTCTCTGACGTTATTGAGCGGAGAACCTCTCACACCTGCGGTGTTCTTCTGATGAACACGCGAGCGTGTAATGAGTGGAGGACCCAGGGAAGTGTAGCGGTGTGGCGAGACCGACAACCAGATTGTTCAGTGGTTGGCTTTGGAGCCGTGTTTGTTATTGGCTGATGTTTTTAGACAAAGAGAAACATTTCTATTATTATTTTTTTTAATCTTCGCATTACATTTATAGCTGTTCTATGTTAGAATGTTAATGGGCATGAAAGAAAAGGTTTTATGCTAATTTGTTCTGCAGATTTGCCATTGTAGCTTTAAAGCTGCTCAAAAACAGCAGCGTCTCTTTTCTAGAGGACACTCACACCAGCAGACGCAGATATTCACCCTCTGTCCTTCAGGCAGAAGGAGGAGCAGACTCAGTCATCAGGAAGAAAAGCTCTGACCCTTAACCCTTTCATGTTTCACCCAAAAACCTTTATTTGAAGTCATTTGGGCCAATAGTGGTTATAAAAGGTAATGATAACAATTATAAAACAACACTACTGTGAGTAAATTCAGTTTAGCTTTAAACAGGAAATGTAAAATGTGCACCACCAAGTGGTTGACCTGCAGGTGACCTCTGGACTTTATTGACTGCAGTTTGGTTTTAAATGTTTATTAGATTCATCGCATAATGTGTTGTTTACCAATAACAAATAATCAGATTTTTTTTTCTCTTTTCTGAGCATTGCAATGTTATATTAATGTTTACCACTAGGGGGCATCACAGCGCCAGACTTTTAGATGGTGTCAAACATGTTCAGTGTTTTCTTTTGAGTTATTGTTCTAAAATCAGTCGTCCTAATTGCACACATCTTCTGTCCCTTTATCTCTTCACAAATGTCTTTTATGAGCACATTTCAGGTACTAGTTATAAACTTCTCCTGTCTTTGTCCTGCAGGGGAAACTGATGCAGACACCAAAAAGCGGCTTCTTTCCCAGCTCCTGTGTAAAGCCTTGCTTGGACCCAAAGGTACAAACACAACAGGAGCTTCATCATTAAAGCACGAGTGATGTCAGAGCACATGAAGACCGTTTTTCTGCATGTGTGACACAAAACCATCGCCACACGAGACTTTTTGAGGCCACGGTGTTGATTTTTTTTAAACCTTTATTTCGTTGCAGCCCTTCCCGTTGTTATCCAGCCGGCAGTCCTCCAGAGAGGCCGACTACTTTGGATATCCTTGGTAAGGCTTTAGATTCTGAGTCTGGTGGATTTGATGGCTCTGCACGTTGTCTGTGTGCAGCGCCGCCATTAACCCAAGGTTACTCTGCTGTAATTGGTTCAGTGTTGTTAGCGGTAAAGATCTCGTCTCTTAACTTAATGCACTGGTTCAATTTAAAGCGTGCCAACCCTCCGAGAAAAGATTAATTACAACACGGCCGTTTTATGTTGAGTATTTACAGAAGCCCTTAGCCGTGCCGTCGGGTTCTCCGAGGTCAAAGCTTTAATTCTTTATTTCTCTGTAGGTTTGCTGGGAACATGGAGCGACAGCAGGCAGACAACCTTTTAAAATCCCATTGCAGCGGGACGTACCTTATCAGGGAGAGGACGGCTGAAGCGGAGCGCTACGCCATCAGCATCAAGTGAGTCTTTCACGTTTTTACCGGACGGGACAATGTCACCGGGAGCTTTGTTGTTGTTTAAGTCTCATGGGAGGTAGTTAAAACTGTCACGGGAAGTCCCCGTCAGCTTTTTCAGAGCGTCTTTTAGCTCCAGCTAATTACCGTTTAGTAATTGCTTTTACTTTTTTTGTGCCTCCTCATGAACCCCAAAGATAAATAATGTTGGAGTTCTTACCGGAGCTGCCATACTGTGATGAATTGGGAGGACGATTGCATTTGTACATTTGCATTCAAAGCTTTCACACAGGTGCAAAAGCTCTATAGGGGCCCATATGTTTTATTTTTTTTAGCAAATTAAACAAATCTGACAGCTTTAACTTTTTAAAAGGGCTTTATTTTAGTCTGGTTTTTAACTATGAACAGAAATCTTGTGCGACACATTACTCTAAATTCTAAATTCCCAACATCAGCAACAGTTTGAGTAGAATTCACTAACAACCTTTTCTTTACAGATTTAATGATGAGGTAAAACACATCAAAGTTGTGGAAAAGGACAGCTGGATTCATATTACGGAAGCAAAGAAGTTTGAGAGTCTTCTGGTGAGACAGAAACTTAATTGGCTGCTGTGAGATTCCATTTTAAAGGCAGACTCATCATGTTTGGTGCATTCTTGTGTGCAACAGGAGCTGGTGGAGTACTATCAGTCACATTCTCTGAAGGAGAGCTTCAAGTCGTTAGATACCACGTTAAGGTATCCCTACAAGTCCAGAGAGCGCTCGCTAAGTCGAGCTAGCACTCGCTCACCAGGTAAAGCCCTCTAATGCTCTTCTTCTCCAACTTGTTCAGTTGTTCTGTGAACAATTAGCAGCTGCAAGTGACATCTGTTGGGTACTGAAATGATCATTTCTCAGTTTCCTGCCCTTTTCCTGTGCAAAAAATGAAGAACTTGCATGTTTTTAGGGGGGGGGGGGGGGAGAGAAGATCAACTCTTGATAACAAGCAGTTGAACACACTGGTGGAATGCATGTCGTCCCCAATTTTCACATCAGAGTTTTAAACTAGAGAAATGACGTAACAAGTTATGGACCAGATCTCTGCTGCCAACACACCACATTTGATCTCTTGTTGAGTTTGAGTCATTTTTGTGTTTTCTATTGCTGACTGGGGGCCATCTTTAATGGTCTTGACCCTTAAAAGATGGTCACTTGTAGACGAGCGTCCAGGCATTACTTTCTGATATTCTCATTAAACTTCATCGAGTGGTTCCTGAGATGTTGTGGGCGGCAGTAGCTCAGGAGGTAGAGCGGGTTGTCCAGTAATTGCAGGATTGCAGGTTTGATCCCGGCCCCGGACAGAGAACTCTGCTGTTGCGTTCTTGGACACCTTGTCTGCTGGCGGTGGTCGGATAGACAGGTGGGGCCTGTGCTCAGCAGCCTCGCCTCTGTCAGTGCGCCCCAGGGCAGCTGTGGCTGCATTGTAGCTCATCACCATCAGTGTGTGAATGGATGAATGATGTACTGTAGTGTATAACACCTTGGAGTCCTCTGACTCTGAAGGGGGCTATACAAGTGTGGCCGTTTATCATGTTGTAACAGCTGAAGCTGACCATTGATGCCAAAGCTCTCATCCTACCAGCCAGCGCTCAGAGAACGAGTTAGAAATAACTTTAAACCATCACAGCACTGGATTTGAGCTCAACTTGACTGATCAGCTGTGAAGATCATCTTGATCGTGAATGACTACTTGTAGATGTCCATACTATAAAGACCTTCTGCGAGTTCCATGAAAATCCATTTAATGAATAGAAATTCAGCAGGGCCTCCTTGGAGGATTATTGTAAATGTAACTTATTTAAATAGTGTCAAAAAAAGGTTTAAATGTTGTTGTTTTTTCAGTGAATGAACACTTTAATTTCCTTGAATGGCCATTCTAATTGTGTTCAAATGATCTAAATATTGAAGTTATCACACTCATATTATAAACCTAACCTCTTTGCACACTGGCTGTGTACTAGAAATGGTTTAAAATGCCAGACTACTTCCCACTCTTTGTGTTTCCTAGTCTCCTGTTTCTGCCAAAACCACAGATTATTTGGACTCTCACATGGAGGAACCGATGCAGGCCAGAGTGGACCAGAACAGAGCAGGAGGGCAGCAGCTGTAAATGTTACAGGGAGAGACAAAGAGGAAGTTGGCCGACTGAGCTGGCTGCCCCCTCCATCCATTAGCCTGTATGAATACTGGCTGTGTCCTTGCACTTCTCTGCCTTTGTTCGCTGTGCTGAGGCCATTCTCCCGGCTAAATCTGGAATACCAGCTCTTGAATCTGACTACACAGTTTGGCATTTGTAGGACCATTGAGAATGTCGCAGTGCAACCCACAGGAACCTGCTTCTCTTTATCACTAAATCCATGTCTTTTTGCACCATTATAATTATTTTTGGACAATTTGGTTCTGAAATGTGTTCAGACAAACTCATCTAGGAGGTAACATCAGGTTGTCTGAGCTTTAAGCTGACAAGTACAACACGAAAGGCTTGTGTGGCAAAAAAAAAATCCTTGAAATCAAATGAATTGCACTTTGCAGGATAATAGAACAACTTTGCTTTCACTGTTGAAACTTATGGAGACTATATGAAAACCAAAGTTACAGTCATGTGCTGGGCTAACTTTTGCGAAAAACTTGAGTTTGTTTTTTAATTGTTTTTGCATCTTAGAAAAATATTCCACAAACCACTGGACCGCTCTTTAACTGGTTAAAGTTTAGAGTCACTTTAAATGTAAATGGCCACCACATCTACAAGCAAACCCCAAATAGTTTTAATTCAGTCAATTTTGCAGATATGAAACTAACATTTTGGGGTTAAGCACTAGGACCAAGCATAAAACAACCACTCCTGTTGAAACTGTTGGAACATACTGTAAAGATCCCCCCCCCCCCCCCCCCCCATGCTGGTTGTGTCCCCCCTTTTCTAAATAGTGTGTGATGTGTGTGTGTGTGTGTGTGTTTTCCTTCCTTTCTGTGACCTGCTCATGAATTAGGACTTCCAACACATATTGCTTGTATGCCTTCAGATTAATATATAATATAGAAGACGGAACGTTCTCTCTTTATTTATGTGCCTCATCAATGTGGTTAGAAGTTTCCACGACAACGTCTACATCTGGTTAGCTTTTGGAGTCTAGCCAGTTAAAGATGGCCACCACATTAGCACACAGAAAACGGACAATAACAGTCAGTTTTACGGATTTTAAACTAAGATTTGGTCTTGCAGCACTTCCAAAATCAAACCATTAAATGACCCTAACATTCTGAGTTCATCCAACATTTTTGTAGCGTAAGCTGATCTCGGTTTAAAACTCTAGAAAGGTTTTGGGCGATGTGCATTCCTTCCAAGTATCCTGTGACTTGAGCGTTACACTGCTTCTCTTGCTTTAGCTCTGCATGCCTCTTTGCAGCTTTCTCTCCATTATTTCTCTTTCCTCCTCTCAGCAGCAACCTGCGCCTCCTACAATTTCTCCTTCCTCAGTCCGCAAGGCCTCAACTTCTCCTCCTCTCCGAGCTCAGCTCCCTTCTGGTCAGGTACTCTTCTCCCTTCCCTCTCGTCTCACTCATGTCGACTGCTTGCATCTTATTGCCTGAGATGACTTAATAAGCATATCTGCTCTCAGCCTCATTATTTCTGCTTTTCATTAAGATTTCAGTTTGGTGCAGGATGACATTTCCTCATTAAATCAAGGAAAGGAAACCAATTTACCATCCCATGATGCAGCCATTTGTTGTCAGTTAGTGGCTCCAGTGTTTCGTGTGTCACCTCCACATTATCGGTGTAGACGTTATCCTTTTCTAACGCGAGCCTTTCATCCTACCTGTGAGCGAATTATAAATGAAACCAAAACGTCTGAGCTCTCGCTCATTCCTCTTCCAGTGTTCACTCCTCGCGTGGTCAGCACAGCCATTGCCAGGTATAACTTTGCAGCTCGGGACATGAGAGAGCTATCGCTGCGAGAAGGAGAGATCGTTAAAATCTACAGCAAGATCGGAGGAGACCAGGGCTGGTGGAAAGGAGAGGCCAACGGACGAGTAAGTGTGAGATCATCCTGTAATAATAGATAAACCGGAAAGACCTGTCTGCCTGGGCATACAGCGCTTCCATAGTCTGGCTGTAGAAGAGGATGTCCCTCTAAAGCTGCAGGTCGGAGCTGGGTAATGTGTTCCTGTAGAGGCAGACTAAGTGGATTCACTTAGTTCCTGCAGCCAAACTTGTACTTCTCCGTGTGAAAGTGCTATCATTTAGATGTTATCACAGTGCGTCATCACCTTTGCTTTTAACTCCATTTGGAACACGAACAGAAACTTTATTCTGTCAGAAGACATCCCAAGGTCTTACATCTCAGGTTAAAGAGACCCAGACAGCGAGTTAGCTGCTACAGGACAAACAGCTGGGTGTAAAGCTGAGCTAGATGCAAAGTAAACGTGGATCCACATCAGAGTTATACAGCTGGACCATCAGTGGGTGTGTCAGGATGCTGCTGGTTCTCAGGACCTGGATTCTTATTAAGACAGGACTTGTCCTTTTGTTTACGTGCTTTATTTCATTTATTTGGTTAGCATTAGCGGTGTCTCGTAAGCATAGAAAAAAACTTGTTCAATTAACTTGAATGAAAAATAGAATTTAGACAAAAGAGAAAAATCATTTTATTTGCAACAAAAAAAGGTTTCCTTCAAAGAAGTTGACAAAGTGAAATAAATATTCAGATGAAGGGGTTATTACTTCCACACATTTAAGGCATAACAGAAAAGATTCTAACAGCGATGAACAAACACAACCTAAACACGCCAACAAAGCGTACACGACAGGAAAATACTAGTACACCCAAAAGACAAGTTATCATCAGCGCATAAATGCAGAGTCATATATGAAATATGCAAATTTTGCAATAAAACATACATAGAAGAAACAGGATGCCAACTCCTCACCTCACCTCACTTCACCTTCCTCTGCTTCTTCGGGGTCCGGGTTGCGGGGGCAGCATCCCAGGTAGGGACACCCAGGCATTCCCTGGCCAACCTAGAGATGTATTTCCTCCAGGAAGTCCTGGGTCAACCCGAGGGCCTCCTGCTGGCAGGACATGCCCAAAACGCCTCCCGAGGGAGGCATCCTGACCGGCTGTTTGTATCCACAATCTCGTTCAAGTTCGTGACCATAGGTGAGGATTGGGAGGTAGGTCGACCAGTAAATTCAGAGCCTTGCTTTCTGGCTCAGCTCCCTCTTCACCACGACAGATCAGTACAGCGTCTGCATCACTGCAGATGCAGCACCAGTCCACCTGTCGATCTCTCGCTCCCTTCTTCCCTCCCTCCTGAACAAGACCCCGAGGTACTCAAACTCCTCCACTTGGGGGAGGACCTCTCACGCGACCCTGGAGTTGGCAAACCGCCATTTTCCGGTCGAGAACCATGGTTTCATGCCAACTCAACACACAAAAAATACAAGTGTGAGAAGGAAACAAGTCGAAGACACGAAGACACACATCATTTTAAACTTGTGATGGACTGGGGCTGGTACAATTTCACGTCATCGGTACAGTCTCCTCCCACTCCACACTTGGCCATGCCACTCTGTGCCTCCTGGCAACGCCCACTATCATGGCATTTTTCAAATCTTGACTAGAGGTAGAGTTACATTTTCTGATGGTGTGCAATCCCTCTTTAAAGAGACTTTACCAAGCAGTGACACTCACGATCATAAAGGCCGGCCTTGTCTCTAACTTTGATCCCCTTCAGGATGTTTGCAGAGCCAAAGAAGATGCTCTCAGCTCCAGCCTCCACGCAGAGCTGATCCAACCTGATCAGGAAGTAAGGACAAGGAAGTAGAGTTTTTCAAGACCCAGATATTAAAAGTAGTCAAATCCACTCATTAATACAAAAAAAAAAAAAAAAAAAAGCTCAGCTGAGGTTTTTTCTCTAATTGGCGCTTAGGAGAACGAACCCATCTGTAAAGCTGCTCTAGGCCTTCAGTCCCCGTGCTGCTGAGAGCGTTCTAACACGCCGTATCACAGCTTGGTATGCAAACTGCACAGTAGCCTCCAGAGACTCATAAATACATCCCAGAAAATGATCAGCCTGCCACTGCTCAAACTGGAAAGTCATCTTCAGAATCTGCTTCACAGAAAGATGAAACTCAGTCGCCGCGTCAGCTCGTCTCACATTCACCATCTGGCAGGTGCTACAAGGGTTTTTCACAGCCCACACCTACGAGCTGGAAAACAGCTTTTTTTATTTCCCAGAGCAGTCGCCGAACTGAACTCTGATAATCACTTCCTGCTTCTCCTGTCATCACCTCCATCATGGCGCTCTCAGGTCTGATCTAACTACTTATCTATGCACAACATGCTCATGTGGGAGGCCTGGAGCAGCTGTACAATATTTTCTAGTTTTTCCTGAACCTTAAACATTTGCTCTAAGGCTATATTTGTCTGTAATATTTTCTATAAAATGCTGTGTATCCATGACATTAATGAGAGAATGCTCCATTAGATTACTTTGATGTCATCAAAGATGGAAACCCACGTGTTTCTTCACCATTTCTCTTGATGCACCAAATTAAAGCCCTCTGATCCATCTATGTAAAGCAAATTAATGCAGACCACCTCAAAGCAGTTATTAGTATAAAGGCATTAGGAAGGAGTGACATGATTTCAATTCAATTCAGTTTTTGTGTTTTTGACAAGCCGCTCCTAAAGGTGTCTGACCTCCACAGTCCCCGTGAGCTATCAGTCTAATTCAGTTCAGTTTATTTGTATAGCGCAAAATCACGTGTTTGCTATCTACAGAGGGTAAGATTGCAATTGTTTATAACTTTCTAACAGAAAGGCATAAAAATGGGTGAAAAATCCATTAGAATCATGGAATGGTGTTTATTAAACAAACGTTTCAGTGTCTTGTCTAGATTATGGATTAGGTTTGAATCACTTACATATCATGTTCTGTTCAGTCGTTTAGCCGCACTTCAAGAAAAACTTAAGTCCCTGTTGAGCCAGCATAAAGGAGCAAATCATGGCATCAAGAGAATAGTTTCTGGCTATTGGCAACACTCACAAGAGTAGGCACTAATGTTCTAAAACACTGCTGTATAGAAGAAACAGGGAGTTCATTTTTCATGAAAAAATAAAAACACATTTTTAAAACCAAACCTAAAAGCAGGCTGGCTTTTTCTGGTTTACAAATCAGGACTCCAGCAGATATCAGGATGTGCACAGGCAACTAAAGATGCTCTGCTCCAAGGTCCTCCTGGATGACCAAGCTCCTTCTCCTTAGGCGCTAATGGCTAAGAGCCATTTGTTTCCAGAATCTAGTTATATATATATATATGTTCCTGTTTTGTTTTTAGCTATTGGGTGGAATCTGGAAGCTTCCCAGGAGAGGTTTTTCAGACAGGGAGGTTTCCAGGGTCCACCCATGACACTTAGAAAGGACTCAGCGCCTTGGGCTTCCTGACAGGGTTGCGGAAGGCACTTTATAAATAAAGCTTTCATTGATTGATTGATTCATTGACTATACAAAGTTGCCACTAAGCAAAAAGGTCACATGCTCCAATACTTTGTTGGACTGCCTTTAGCTTAGGATCTTTGTTCCACATGGTGACGAGCTTTGGGTAGTGACAGAACGAATGACATCACGGATACAAGTGGCAGAGTGTTTTTTGCAGGGTGTCTGGGCTCTCCCTTAGAGAGGGTGAGAAGATCGGTCATCCGAGTAGACCCGTTGCTCCTCCACATCGAGAGGAGCCAGTTGAGGTGGCTCGGGCATCTATTTAGCATGCCTCCTGGACGTCTCCATGGTGAGGTTTTCCAGGGACGTCCAACCAAGAGCAGACATAAAGGAAGCCCCAGGACACGCTGGAGGGACTATGTCTCATGGCCAGGGAAAGCCTTGGGATTCCCCCCGGAGGTGCTGGCCCAAGCAGCTGGGGAGAGGGACGTCTGGGCCTCTTGACATAGGAGGGCCCCCCGCAACCCGACTCTGGATAAGTGGAAGAAAGTGGATGGATGGGTGGCTGCTCTGTGAGAGTCAGCTCTGGTGTATGAGCAGCTTACGCCTCCTAACATGAAGACCAGCAGCTGGACCCATGGTGTCCTCTGGCTTTGCTATGGTGTTTGTCACCTATTAAAATTCCAGAAAAAATCCATTTTTTTGCTGTATCTTGTAAAAATAGCAGCACCAAAGCTAAATGTAACACCTGTGTTCAGGTTAATTTCACTAAACATGGAAACACACACACAAAAAAAAAGATAAATATAGCTGTAAAGATCAAGGAGCCTCAAAAGAAATTTATAACAAAGTCAAAAAAGAAATTAAATTACAAACACTTACAGTAAAAAAGGACTAGCCGTGATTAATCAACCCCAAAAAAGCATAAAATCAGTCATAGAAATAAAGGCTTTGTGTTCTACAGAAGAGCAGAGTTGTCTCTCGATAACCTTAATTACAAATGTAAAAGTCTGCCCTAACAGCGAGCCTTGCCTAACAGAAATAGTCTGTGTCTAAAACAGGAAGTTCTCATGTTCTGACTCCTGATTGGTCGTTTTTCTGAGCATCAACAACTCCCAGATCCAAATGTGTGTAAATGAGGAGAAGGTGGGTGTGTTTATAAATATAACCATTCACTGCCACAGTGGGGTTGGTTCTCGTTTTACTATTTCGAAAAGTTAAAGAAACCGTTACCTAGCAACAGCAGAGAAAGCATTTAGAAAGCCTTTTTTGCACTAAGATAAAAATGCAAGGGAAAGGGAAATTAGAAAGAAGTATTTGGAGTGACCCCAACTAAAGGTGTAATGAAGATTCAGTTCATTGTTTGAAAGCGTTCTCTACATCTATCTGCTTATCTATGAAAGGTAGATGAAATAATTCAATTAGCATCCGTCCCATCTCTGATGATGACTGTTTCATGTTGCAGATCGGATGGTTTCCCTCGACCTACGTGGATGAAGAAGGAGTGCAGTAAAAGGCCCAGTTTCTTAAAAAAACTAAAAATCAGGAATCATCTATCTGCTGTCCTCAAAGTGACTCTCTCTCTCTCCAGGAAAAGAACACAGGGAGAAAACCCCTATTTCTTGTTTTTGCTGGAAAATAACTCTTTTTACTCCGTTTCTTTCATTCTGGAGTTCCACACTTTTTAATTATGCATAACCTTTTTTTTAGCGGGCAGGATGTCCTGTTTAATGTTCTGTACAGGCAGGAAAAGGTAAACAATAAAGAGTAACAGCTGTTTTGCTGTTTGCCCACCTCGGTGTGATCTGCAGGGACTTTAGTTCAAACCTGGACACAGCAGAAAGTCACTGTTGATAGCTTTATTTTGAAAACTGCTCTCCTTTGTTGCAGGTCTGTGCAAGGTGAATTAATTGTACAGTATAGATAATTTATTGAATAGAGATTATTATCAGTACTAATGCTTATTGTGAGAAGGTTGAGCAAAGATGCAGATCAAACAAACTTAAAAAAAGAAAGAAGTGTAATTTTTTTGTTTTTGTCAGAATTTTTATTTTTTTCGCTTTAGTTGTCATGGTGATGCCTTGTGGGCTTGCACCAGTGGATGGAATCGACCTTGTGGACTGGTTCTACTTCTCCACGAATGCATGATCCCATGAGCGGCCCACATAAACACACACACACATACACACACATACAAGCATACAGTCGGTGCCTTCGACAAACGATCGCGAATCAGTAAAGATTCTCGCCGTCTCAAAAACTGAACTGGCACACTTGTGCAGGACTTTACTGATGGAGGGGGCGGGGCACTAATGCAACACGGTGGAAGCGGCTCATTCCTCCTCACACGAGACTCTCGGAGGCAACGAGGAGGTTTCTCACATGCACAGTTCATGCCGGGGTCTCAAGCTGGATGCTAAAGGGAAACATCAGTACTCCAAAGGCCACTTTTAAATCTGTTCATCATTTTCTGCACAGAACCACAGTTTATGTTTTGAGCTGAACTTTTTCTGTAATCTCGCACCAAAGCCAAATTCAGCCACGTGTCTGCATGAGGTTACGAGTCCTCTACCTTGCCTTATTTAGATTTTTTGCTTTTACTGTTCATCAGGTGATGGTATTCATCCCTCCATCCTCCAAACCAGTCATTTTTTATGTGAGAAAATCCTGTTGGTGCGATGTTGGTGTCTGAAGATTATTTTATAATCAGAAGGATTATTCTTTGTGGAGTTGCTGTGCTTAGTGTTCAAGTTGATTCCCAGTCATTTCCTGGTGCTATTTTCACTTCACAGATGTGCAGCTTTTACTTTGAAAGGGAAAAAAATGAAGTATTTTTTTCTTTTGCAGACTCTTCGATGTTTGACAACAAAGTTAACTACATGGAATCTTTATTTACATTCCATCTGCTGGTTCTAGTATTTGATCAAAGATTTCCCACAATCCTTTGCAACAAAACAATATAATGGTATAAGAAAGTAAAATCTGCTGTTTATCTGCAAGGTGGAATCAACGAGGGGCTCCATCATCACACGATGTGACATATTTCTCTTAGAATGAAGCACTAAGCACACCAGCTCCTCCACAGACTTTATGGAGCAGAACATGCTGTTTTGTTTTGAAACGGTTGTGTGAAAAGTTTTCATGAGAAAATCATCCTGAAACCAGGGTCACGTGGGACAGATGGTGGTGATTGGAAGGGATGTAACCATTGCATGTGACTGATATGTCAGCTCCTGCCAGTTCGTCCTTGAACAAAGAAGTACCTGATTGTAATTTTTTTTTTGTATAATTTTTTTCAGTTGACTGGTTGATTATTTACGAATGAGGTCTATCAAGAAATAAACCTTTTGTTTAAAATTTGAACCTCTGCTATTGTAATTGGGTGGGGTTGGGTTTAGATTCAGAGGCAAATACATGTTTTATTATCAGGGAAATAATCCCTGGTTGCCAGGATTTTTGGGTTGTTGTTTGTTGTCTGTTTTCTAAAGATGTTACCCTACCTAGAGAAGCAGGACAATCACAAACCAGCAGATACAAATGCTAGACCAAAGAAACCATTGAGATCAGGAAACAAACCCAGAGAACAATCAACCAGGACAGATGTCACCATAGGCGTGAATACGTAGACTCACCATTGGACGCTGGAGAGCGTGACAGCTTCACCGCCATACTTGGTGGGTTCCTCCCTCTCCAAACCCAACTGGAGTCAATGCAGAGTGAGCAGCCATGTCTGTTTTTTGTGCAGCCTACAGTTGCAACAACTGACATACTGTTTAAAACGGGTCACGTGGGATTACTATTCACTTTTGTAGCCTATCTGATGGGATTTAATATTTAAATTTATTTTATATATTTTAACCATCATGCCATACCATGTGTCTTTTTTTTTTTTTTTTTTTTGTGAAAAAGCAGAATAAAATGTGTTTTTTAGTTGGTAAGCACCTTCCTCAGTACAAATAAATGGACTGGGGGCAAATGGGAACCTACCTAAAATGGCAGCTCACTGCTACACCAGCTCCAATAGGCAGTGCCAGTCTATGGTGCACCTATGTATATGATGCCTGTGGATGTCACATGTGTCTGAACCAAAGAGCTAGAAAACTTGTAACCTTTGAAAATATTTTTTAATGATGGAACTTTGGACTTTCACACATTTTCTTTTAGACTTTGGCTGCTTTTGCCCGAGCGTTTCTGGGAACTTTATGCTTACAAATTTGGCAAAGATGTACAATTAAAAGAAAGAAGAAAGAAGTATTTAATTCTTTAAGAAAATGTCCAGAAAAGAAGGTCAGGACCTGAGAGAGGCCCCATCCGCCAGTGGATCAAATTTCCATCTGTTGTTAAATCTCATATTGGAGCTAAAAATGATGTTTTCTCTCTATGAAACGAAGTTCTTTTTGGTATTTCGTAAAGATGCAACTAAATAACTGGAAACAACTTGTGTCTTTGGCACAGGCTGATGGTTAGAAAGATCCTGAAGCTCATCCCTTTCATGCATAATGGTCATTTCAGTGGCACATCAAACTGCATATCTGCTGTCACATTCAGCTGGTGCATGTTTGACAGGTGTTTGTCTGTGACTGTCGCTGGAGGGATGGTGTGTACGTCTCACGTTTGAAGAGTTCATCTCACTCCCGTCCACCCGACAGAACGCCGCTCGTGGATTCTGACCTGACTAACCGGGCGGCTGTCAGGCGGTGGCACATCATCTCTGTCAAACAAAACAAAATAATCACCACACAGAAAATAAATGTAGCAGCAGAGTTTCACCAGACGGATTTAGAACTTTAAAAATCTACCCAGTAGAAGGACGAACTGCTCTTTCTTTTAGGGTTAAATGTTTCAAGCTGTTTTTCGAAAGCCTTTATTCAAGATAACGGACATCTTTGTTGGTTTATGTGAGCTTGTACTCCTGTTTCCTACTGTAGATGCACAGTATTAATGCAAAATGCTGCTGCCCGGTAGGTAACAGAAGAAATCTTTGTGCTTCTGAAGCTTCTCCCTAGGGGTTCCTAGCTTCACAGAGACCACACTCCAGCTCTGTTTTCTACAAAAGCATAATATTCTCTCTGGTGCTTCTTCAAGTCCCCAAACACAGAACCCAACTCCTTCAACCTCTTCTAGAGTCAACATTACAAACACAGAAACTACTTAGCATTTATTTAAGGTACCAGCTGGGATCCGTTATTTTCAAAGAAGATTCTCCCAACCTTTAGTGATTTTGACCCATTTCTCCTCCAATAAGAGCTGATTGTTTTCTTTTAAATGGATTACTTTCTTTTATCAAGCTGAGATGGAGAATTCCTGCCTCAGGTAGCTTTCTTGCTGTGGTATTTGGCTACCTTTTATTTTACTGTGGTATAATTTAGAGCTGCAGAAAAAGAGACAGTTGCAAAAGGTAGTGAATCAAATTAAACTGCAGGTAGTTATCTCATTTCCAGGGTGTTTCCACATTTGTTTGGGTCTGCTGGTAAATCATTTGTCTGAATGTTTTACATAAAAGTGTGTTCTGAAAACACTCATCTTGCATGCTAAATTAGCTGCTTATTGTTATTCAATGTAACCTGTTGAACTTCACAAGCATTTTTAGTTTGAGATAAATAGATTTGGAATATTTTGTTGAATGCTCAAACTAATGTCTAGAAGAACTGTTGATGGCTCAGTGTGGCATTAAGAAAGTCTCAATGGCTGTGACCAAATTCAGAGGCTGCATCCCTCCAAGGCCACATTTTAAGGTAAATTACGTCACAGCGAAGCAATAGGACTAATAATTCAAAGGATTCTCAAAATGCTTCCTCAAATAGGTCCATATTTTCCTTGAATTTCAGGATAAGTCTGGTGTCCCTTTTCTGGCCAACCCTATACCAGGATTCATTATGAGCCAAAAAGGAGATTTTTGTTCTTGTAATAATGGCATTGTGTCTTTTTTACAGAAAGGGTAAATGAGCCTCCAGTCACTCGGTGGCAGCAGTACTCAAACGAATCAAAATGCTGCCTGTAGAGGAAGTAGTCTACTTTTCTCAATGCTTACAAGGACTTTGTCCTTCCTTGGTCAAAGAAAACGGTTACTTGGAACAGATTTGCATCATGTGACCGTGGCTTCAGCTGCAGTCACGTAACGTCACGTGACACGGGAGATAACACTATTTTATACATATAAGTTTCAATATAAGTATATAACAAGACTTTAACTTTTTAAATTGTGTATAAATTTGTTAAATTAAACATGTAAGCGAATTACTACCTGCTAGCCACCAAATCTGCAACTGCTAAGCAACTAACCAACTATAGCTAACTTCTTAGGATCAAAAAAACACATTTCAGACATCAGCCTGATGGCTGCAATTAGTTGACTTATATTTAAACTTGAAATTTGCCCCTGAAGTAGCTGGTGGCTTCTGATCACCATACTTTTGAAAATGCTGCGGTGTATTCTGGGAAATATTTGACCAAGGTCGAGCTACAAGACACCTCCTGTGTATCCTTGCTCAGCTAGCTTAACGGCTATAAAATGGAGAACAGACGCCTCGGTAGAACATGAACATTGGAACACCTCTTAGCAGTTCCTGATGACGCATCTCCTAGGCAACTGGGGCGAGGCAAGGTTCCTTGGCATTGAGAAACACCCAGGCCCAATCTCAATACTCGCCCTGCGGTCTTCAGCAAAGTGCTCTTGGAGAGTGCGTTGTAAGGCATCGAGTGAGTGGTACACGAATAATAATTGTATTGGGACAGCCCGATGCTAACACAGCACAGATTCGGGCTGTCCTAGTACAATTCAATAGTTACAGAAAAATGAAACTGTGCTGCCAGTTTGATTGCTGCATGTGCATATTGATATAACTTTGGAAAAATATTAATTTATAGCAATAATAATAATAATAATAATGCATTTAACTTATATAGCGCCTTTTTAGGACACTCAAAGACGCTTTCACACACTCACATTCACTCACTGCCAGTGATGATAAGCTACTTTTGAAGCCACAGCCACCCTGGGGCGGTCTGACAGAAGCAAGGCTGCCATTTGGCCCCGTTGGCTCCTCTGACCACCACCAACATAGGCAAGTTGGGTGAAGTGCCTTGCCTTAGGACACAACAGCAGAATACCCCAGTCTGGAGCTGGAATCGAACCCATGACCCTCCGATCATGAGGCAACCCGCTCTACCACCTGAGCTACTGCTATGTACCCATAGTTTAGCATGGTCCAGTCATTAACTGTTCGCTCGTCCACCAACGTGCAGACATTTAACTACCGATTTTGGTTCTGAAGACATTCCTCATCCATAACTTCATCAGCGTCTAGATCGACTTGCATGTTTTCTGAGTCTTGAATATGTCCAAATGTGCCTTCCTCTCATCTGTCAAACGGCATGTGGCTAATCCAAGTCAATCAGGCTGGGTGACTTACCTAAACCTATCACGGTTGCCTATATCCGTTCTTCTCGTAGTAAAAAAACATTTATTTGGACCAACTAGCAGAGGTTTTAGAAGCTGACTGATGACACATTGTCATCTGCTTTGTAGCTAACGCAGAAGCACCGGAGGTGCAGTAGTGTTTACACTCGCTTTCTGAGGGGAGTTACTGTTGAAACACCAGCAGCTGCTCAGCCTCAGACCGGAAACTGTCTTTTGTGTTTGCTGCGTTATTTAAAAGCACAAGATTTTCTTAAAAATCCACATATTGGAAATCCTAAAACGATTTCAGTTGAGGTTTTAATACTTTTTACACATGTGATTCAAAGAAAATTTGTCTCTGGCCAGTATCTTTAAAGGTTTTGAATGCTACTGTGTTAATTTTAAATGTGCACTTCACAGTGAATTAATGCTTCTTTTTTTTTTTGAGTATCATACAGAGCAGGGGTGTACAATACGTGGAGTGTGAGATTAATGTACCGGTTTATGAAGAAACCCCCTACAAGAAACCGTGCTTGCTTTGATTGATGTCACCTGCAAACACATCCTCTCAGTAGATGAATAACTGATAGAACGACACTTCAGAATGATCAACATATCTCTTTAAAGCCTCGTTCACACTGAATGCTGAACAGGTTTCATTCGCAGTGACTGCAGAACATCCCTGGATATCTGCTCCTACAAGAGCTCAAAATCCCTGTCATTATTGATGAAACAAAAAATAAAGCAATGCAGGTTTTATTTTGAAATAAACCGGATGTCCTTCTCTGAAACACATCTCACTTCCTGTCTGGTTCATGTAATTTCTTTAACTTCATGACAATACGCATGCTGTGTTCAGAAAAAGTAGACTTCATCCAGAAACTTCCTGGAGCTTCGCATCGCACCGCAGCCGGTGAGAATGCTCTGATTGGACTCAATAATACTTGGTGTATGGTCTAAGCCGTACGGAGTCCGGACCACATTTATTACGCATTCGGTGTGAAAGAGCCTTCTGTCTTCTAACTGTTGGTTGAAACAGTTGTCTCATCTCATTTTACTGCCTTTATGTGCTCTTGGCTTTACAAGCTTGTCTGTTATTAATGTTTAATGCGAGTAGTGCTGAGCCTCTGTTTGTCACATATATGGAGAAGTCCACAACAGCATTATGGCTTGAAGTGTCTCTCAGTCTCCAAAACACAACGCTGTCCTCCCACACTGACACTGCTCACATTTCACTGTCTACTTTGAAAGCATGTGGGCTGTTTTCCCCCTCTCTGTCTGAACCTGAAATCCAGCATTTTTAGGAGACATTGTTTATTTGCAAAAAGAAGAAACCTTTCCAGAAAATGTCACAACGAGGGGTCAGCTGTAGATCATCGCCCTCGAGCAGCCAGCCATTGATTGTGGCACAGCATGCCTATTTTTATCTGACTCGTTACACCGTTTCAGGGCAGAGGGGACACCTTGACGAAAAATCAAATGGATGTGCTATTTGGGTCTTCTTGCTCATCCTTAATTTAAAAACAACCAAAGTCCTAAGTCATTTAATACTTATACTAGTAGAAGAAGAAGAAAATATCATTTCTATAGTGCCTCTCAAGATAAAAATCACGAGGCGCTTGTAGACATGTTATTGTGGTTGTGTGGTTGCTTAATTTAGAGCCACAATTTAAAATCTAAAAAACTTGTTTTAATTGAAATCCTTTATTTAACAGGGACGTTACAGTCCCACATAGTATAAACTATTTGCAGCTGATGCGATGCATCAGAGCTTATAGCTGATTTTCAACTCCTGTTCCTGGTTGGACTTTTCTGTACAACATTAAAAATGCATAAACCAATAATTACAACAATTACACACACACTGTATAAAGTCTACACATTCATTCTTTTACACGTAAAACCGGTACTAATTACCAAAAAAAAAAGCGTCTTTCATAGCAACAAGAAAATGAGGGCTCAGTAATTGAAAGCTATTTACTTAGAAAATGTTTTGTACTTGTTTTTAAAATATAATCAGTCACTCTGAATTTCATATGCAGGCTAAACATGAAAATAATATTTTACCTCTATCTCTTGTGTAATGTTAGATTAATTAGTATATTGGTTAAGTAAATTGCTTTAAGAGCTATTTATATTATTAACAGTACTTGAGACCAATAAGCTGTAATACTCTGTTTAAATATAGAATAGCACCTTGCCTGGTCTTATTTGTTTTAGTCAGAAGATTCTAGGATACTTTTATTCATTAAGGGATTGTACACACTTCGTTTGATTCAAGAAACGGTCAGGTTTATAAAAATTAAGAATTTATTTTACAAACAATTAAGATTTGACAAAATGTTAAAACTATTATTTACTGTGAGTGGATGCGAACTACAGGATGGTGTCTGGAACTTATGTGTGAATGTAATGGAGTCAGAATCTCTGTTTCTCAGAGAGCTGATTTCTGGACATAAAATAATTTGGTTTACAAATAAGCTATAAAGTTGTTATTATCAAAACCACATACAGATGCTATCTCGCTGTGTTCTACCTCACCCGTTCTGGAGACCCCCGATTGGATCCGAGATGTCAAGGAGCCGACGACCCCACTGCACTTGGCTCGTAGAGAAACCTCGATGCAGCCGAATCAGTCCTGAGATGTCTCCGGGTCACAACGATAGATGAAACCAAGCGTCTTAAAAAATAACTCTGAAGGAGTTTGTGTCCGCTTTGTATTGCAGGTACTATCTTGCTCTCAGCTTCGCAGGTGTGGAAAAGGTTTAAGAAGAGTTTGACGACGTGTCAAACTCCTTGCTGGTTAAAGAGGTGCTAAAGATGGCCGGTCTGAAGCTCGCTCTAGAACTGACAAATTACTCAAAGCCATCTTGTTTTAAGGAATCGATATTATGATTTGGCCAGCCAATCAGGGGCTGACAAGTTTGAGAGATGTTTCCAAGCATCTCAGCGACTCACTCTCTTTGATATGGAGACTATGAATCTGGGCAAAAGGTTAACTATGTGTCATGCCTTAACTTAACCTTACTCTGTCTTGTATGAGTGCAAATGGTGATGACCTCATCCAGTTAACATGCTAAGCATATATCATTAACAGATCGATGAACATTTCATTGCATATACTTATAAAATCTTCTTTCTTCTGGGAAAAAAGGAGTTCATTTAAAAGAGTTACTCTGTGATGGACCTTGGAGTGGAGAATGTTATTGTTTATCTTTTATTATCTCTGTCATCCTCTGATTCCAGCTGGTGTGCGGCTCTGATTTAAAGGGACTACTTGTAGACTTCAAGTCTCCTGTGAGGGGGAAATATTATAGGTTGTCATAGCCAGGTTAAGTTGTCCTGGCTGTAGATCTGACCTGTGGGATCTCAAAATCAGGCCATTTTGTGACGTTACACTTGCATTAGCAGCTGATAGGAGATAGACAGTAATTTCTCTGATTAGAAAAGCCCATCAGATCTACATCACACTGAAAATTAACATTCAGGGACTCCCCCATCTTAGCTCGCGTCGGGAAAGGCAGTTGTTGGTTTAGCGTCTAGAAAACAGCAGAGAATGTCTCGGCTAGTAGAAGCTAACCATTAGCATTAGCAACTCCACCACACAGCGGAACTCCTTCAGGCTTGTATTATTTGTGGAATAAAACATCAACGTTGCAGAGCGGAGACAGCGGTAGAGTCATGTTGCTGTTAGCCAATCAGAGGCAAAATGTCCAAATTTAAAATCAAAAAAGACTCCAAAACCTGCCAGCTCACCTCTGGATTTTTTCTAGTTCCTGAAACAAGAGAGCTAGACCTGTGTTCTCCACGGAGATCGCCTCACAAGATATTGATTTATTCTCGAGACCACAGCAAATGTGTTTAAAAATTAGGGATGCACCGATGGATCGGCATTTGATCCCAATCGGCCGATAGGGCCCCTATCAGTTTTGATCGGAATTTTCAAAATAGATCAAAGCAGACCGATCAGGTAGGGTTGTCACGGTAACCGGTGTAGCGGTAAACCCCGGTAAAAAAAAGTTGACAATAATAATAACCCTCTTGTTTTTAAAAAAACTACATTATCTCGGTGGGTTTACCGTGGCTGTGGTGTAGGCGCGGTGACTCTTACCAGCCACCGTATCATCTGCTGAAGTTGCCGGCGGCACATGCGCGCTTTGATGTTTACAACCAAAACTTTCTTGAAGCTAAAGCTGAAATAATGGCCAAAGGAGGAGACAGCAGTGCTCAGGAGGACATTTTTTATCCCTCAAAGAAGACAAAGTGGGATGTACGGGCATCTTTTGGATATTTGAAGAATGCCGAGGACAGTTTATAGAAGACGGCTATCCTGCTTGCAGCACGTGCAGAAAAAGTGTCTGTGAAAGGCAGCAAAGCTTCAAATCTCATGACGCATCTGCGTGACCATCACCCACAACTCTACAGTCAACGCAAGACAAGCTAACGTTAGCGTTTTAGCTAAAATGCGTGATCCGAGGATTTGGGTTGAGGGAGAATGCAACGAGTCGCTATATAAAGCAGCCGCAGTGCCGCTATCTGCATATAAACCGTGTCACGGACACCCCCATGTTGAAATGACGCTATGCATTACGGGGCTCCCAGGGGCAGATAAGAGTTGGTCTCTCTCCGAGAATAATTATGAATTTAACAATGATTACTGCCTGATGACATGTTCCCACATCTGCAAAGCCCACTGGAAGGACACAAACCGAGGACAACATTTTCCTGATATAGAGTTTATTACTCAAGTAAGGGTAAAAAAGTATCTGATTAGAAGGCTACTTGAGTACTGAGTATCATCTGATCTAATATTTTTAAATGATGACATCAAACAGACAAAAAATAAGAAGTTATGGCAAATATTGGTATTTTAAAGACTAAAGGGAAAAAATGTAAACAAATAAACAACATAATTACAAAATAACACATTTTAGGCAAAATTTAGACACAAACTGAGGACAATATTTCCTGACATACAGGGTTTATTTAATTGTGTGAAAATGTAGCATGTTTAAAAAAAATACCGCGATAATACCGAAAACCGTGGTAATTTTGGTCACAATAACCGTGAGGTAAAATTTTCACACCGTGAAAACCCTAATACAGACCATTTTAGATTAGGTTACATTTCCTTTATTCCCAGATTATGTAGTTTGTAGCACTCATTATAATGTTGTAGAAAATTTCTGGCCAATCCACGTGATCGGTATCGGTGATCGTATCGGCGATCAGCATTCTTTGATATCCGTATCGTTGATCGGCATCAAAAAACCTGATCGGTGCATCCCTATTAAAAATGTGTGAACTTGGTCTTTAATGAAGCAATATTATTACAATTAGAAGACAACAGATCCCTGTTTGATGAGTAGTTCTACAAAAAGGATCACTGTGATTTCCTGACCCAAACTGGTAAAAAGGTTTTAAAACATTGGGGCACAAATTGCTGTGAAAATCATTGAGTTTTTATGGGTTTATTTCATAATTTCCTAAAGTATAGTAATGATTGTACTGATACCACCACCATCCAGACAAAATCATTTGAAGCCATGACCAAAATATCAGCCAATCAAAATAAGCCCAATCGGTCACAAGATTCAAACAGGAAGTAGAAGGTCTTTTGGATGGCTTGCATAGGATGAATTGTATTGGAACCTCAATAATCCCTTCATCTGTAACTGACTACCTTTGAGAGTCAACTGCCAGCTCTGCACCAGCTCCATGAGGGAGGGATGTCCACTTACTGACAGAGACGTTTTACCTTTGGACTTCTCCGTCACCTGAGGAATGTTGCAAAGCAATTTCCCGCCAGGACAACAGAGGGTATATCGCTTTTCTGAGGTATCCTGTCATGTTTCCGGTCCAAGATAGTGTCTTTATTATAGTTTAAATTGTGTTTTTTGTATTTATGAGACTTTTTAACACAGACAAATTTGTCCCTCATTCTCCTCCACCTCTTCATGCGTTCGCCACCTCTAAACTCAAGTTCCCTGTAATTTCCACTCACGAATAAAGCGCAAGCTCCTCCAGTGACGGGCGAATACAACATTCATTATTTTAGAGTTTTTCTGCTAGGTATATTTCAAGCTTCTTCGTGTCAGCTGCTATTGCTGGCTGTCTTTTGAGGGGGAAATGGCAAATCTGTTGACAAATTTAAAGGAAATGGCATCCTGACTCCCGCCCAATCACAAATTAGCATTCTCCATCTTGTTTGACGGGTGTTCAGAAAAGCGGGCTTGACTCCATCTATCCATGCAAGCCTGTTGGAGAGCCCTCGCAACAACGAATAGTGGCGTTGCGTGTCTCCGCACCGACTCAGATAAAGAAAGACAAACTAGGCTTAAGTCAGTTTTACATAAGTTGAGCTAAATGTTGGTGTTGTAGCTCATTCTTGTTATTTTAACAATGTCAATTATGAGATTCCATTATTCTCAGCTTAACATTTGGTTAACTAAAAGTTCCAGTCTAAAACTATTAATGTCTTCAAAGAATGTTGAACCTTTAGTTTGTCTTAATCAGACAGATGACTGGTGGCCTTTCTTCTGCTGACTTCAGATCGTCTGGAAACTCCCTTTCAAATAAATTCATGCATCTATTTTTGGCCACTTAACCAAGGTCAGGTCATAGGGGCAACAGCCTAAACAGGAAGGCCTAGATTTTTCCTCTCCACAGCCACTTGGGCCAGCTCCTCTGGGGTAATCCTAGGTGTTCCCTAGCTAGGCGAGAGATAGAGGCTGTGTCTCAATTCAGGGTCTGCATCCTACGTCGGCCGGATTCGTCGGCCAGTTACGTCACAGCGCCGCGACTAGGCCTGTCCCAATTCGAAGACTCCTTCAAATGCGGTCGACGAATGCGGCCTTCTTTTCGCCTGAATGAAGGATGGGTCGGGTGTATCCTTCAATAGGTAGCATTTCCCAAGATGCATTGCAGGCCGGCCAGCAGAAAAACTTAAAAACAATGGCGGACAGCGAAGCGGGAGCTGTCGGAGAGGATTGCGCATATAAATGTCAGTATAAACTTGAAAACTGTTAGGTTAAGGAGTTTTTGTGATACATGAACGTTATTTTAGTTAGAAATGTTACAGTAAAAGTGCTTGTATTGCGGTCTCGGCTCGTATGTTCGGCCGCTCGGTGTCGTACTTCTCCCGCTACGTTTCCCCCTGATTTTAATAGGAGTTTGTATTTTAGGAACAAAAGAGAAAACCAGGTAATTTATTACGCTTAGGGCGGAGATGGACCACATGATCACCGGAGCAAAGTATTTGGCGGCTGTGGCATGGAGGTACAATAACATCTCATATTTTAAAAACTCGTTTGAGTTTATTTTTTCTGCGAAAACATGAAAGGAATAACCCGTTGTCCTCTTTTCTCTATCTGTTTCTTTTCTTACATGTTTGTTAAGACTATTCTGGAGAAAATGGGCATCCAGGGGAAGGTGCCAGCGATGACCAGCTTCTGGAGCTGATCAGGGAGGACATGAGGCTGCAGATGGAGGCAGAGCAGCAGAGGGCACAGGAGAGAAGGGAGAACTTTGACAGCTTTTTACTTTGCTAGAAAAAAATGGTTAATAAAGATTAAACATGTACATATAAAAGAAATATCTAAATAAAATCAGTTCTGCATTAAACTCTTGAATTTTATTTTTGTTTACAAATGAGAATTGTTTAATATTACAGGGTATCCGCTGGGTCTTGAAAAGTCTTAAAAGGTGATAAATCGGTTTTGGTCAAATTAAGACCCTTAGAAAGTATTAAAAACTATTATCACATCTTTGCTCAGGCTCAGCTTGTCGAAAGTATTTTCTCCGAATTAGCTCTCCAACAGTCAAGGAAATGATTAACCCCCAGAGACCCACGGTTGTAATATTACAACATCAGATTTAAGTCTACAAGAATAAACCTTCCCCATTTTTTTCTTTTTAAAACTACATTTACATTGCTAATAGGTCTTATTGTTCGGTTCTGCAACGCTATTGACTGTTAAAATGTGTAAATAGGCCCGTTTATCTGGCCTCCTAGAACAACATGTGAAAGGTTAAAAAAAAGATTTTGCAGTTGTTTTCTAAATTTGGGTTTCTGGGGGTTAAAAAGCTAAATAAAACGTCGAGCTCCATCGTTTAAAGTTCCTTCTGCCCAGCGGTTCCACGGTTGCTAGGCGACGGAACGTTCACCGAGGGAGTTCATGAAGGCTAGGCCTGTCCAAATTCACAGCCGTTAGCATCCGGTCTACCCGGCCGATGGAGGACGCAGCCCACGTCGGCCGGGTGGGCTGGGTCCTTCGAAGGATGCAGACCCTGAATTGAGACACAGCCAGTGTCCCTCCAACGTGTCCTGGGTCTTTCTTTAGGTCTCCTCCTGGTTGGATGTGCCTGGAAAACTTCACCAGGGAGGCATCCAGGAAGCATCCAAACCAGATGCCCGAGCCACCTCAACTGGCTCCTCTCGATGTGGAGGAGCAGCAGGTCTACTCTTAGCCCCTCCCAGATGACCGAGCTTCTCGCCTTATCTATAGGGAGCCTAAGTCATGCCCATCTACTTTTTGACCATGGGTCCCTGGAAGAACAAAGAAATGAATGCAAGTCAATGGGGCCAAAAACACAATTTTCTAATACTGCTTGTTTTGTGCCATGGATTTCACATATGATGTCTGTGAATTTTAAAGAAGCATTTTTATACCAAGAACGTGCTTATTTTTGAACGGGGGAAACACCATTTTAGGTTTTGTGTGAAAATAACTCCAGGACTACAAATGCGCTTCACGAAAGTGACATCATCTAACCAGAAACGGAGAAAACTGAGGGAAAATGGCTGTAAGTTTAGCAAACTTCAAATCCTTCCTTCAGGAGGAAAAGAACCACCATAAATCTGGTCATTTGGTAAGTAGCAGCTAAGCTAGGGGAGAGGAGGTTGTGTGGTGGCATATGTGCCGTGCCGATATCTAATTTGTAGTCATGCTAATTATGAACTTTTACAAGCTAATAAATCTCAAAGTACGTGACTGGTGTGATCAAAACACCCATCATTACTTTTCATTTGAATTGCAGTACAACATATGTGATCCAGGGCGAAAGGCAAAGCGGATTCGAAAATAGTGTTTTTAGCCCCGTTGACTTGCATTCACTTTTTCGTTCTTCAGAGGACCCATGCATGAGCCGACCGGAAAGGGAGGAGACTTAGGCTCCCTATTCAATTTCAATTAAATTAAATTCTGTTTATTCTGCAATTTGCAATTCTGCAAATATTCTGTTTAGAGCTAAATCACGACCAGAGTCGTCTGAAGGCACTTCACATAGTAAACATTCCAATACAGTTCAGTCCATTCAGCTAATCAGTAAACGTTTCCTACATAAGGAACCCAGCAGATTGCTGTAAAGACACTGACTAGTGTCAGTGCTAGTGTCAAAGACTGACCGGTAAATCAAGAGCTTTGCCTTCTGGCTCAGCTCTCTCTTCACCTTGACAGACCAGTACAACGCCTGCATCACTGCATGTGCAGCACCAATCTGCCTGCTGATCTCGTGCTCAATCTTTCCCTCACTCGTGAACAAGACCCCCCGTCACTAAGTTTCTACGTTGAGATGCTGTAGCTGATTGTTGGAGGATTTGTGGTGAATCCCAATGCAGATGATTTGATTTTACTTTCATTGATAGAACAGTATTTTACAGGACTGGGAACTTACTGGAATTACACTCTTGTGAAAAAACAGCTCTCCTCCTATAAAGGTCAATCACACCAGCATGTGATGGTGATGAAGGAGAGCCAGAGCCAAGAACAGGATGATAGCCCCTCCTTAAACATTTCATGAACTATTCACCCTCCTTCCTTCAGGCAGAAGGTTGAGCAGCTTCAAACCTCCATAATTGCTCCCTTGTAAAAATGACAACCAAGTCTGTTTTTGATGGATGTTTACTCAAAAAATCCAACCAAAGAAATCGGACCACTTCCTGTTTGGCAGTTTGACAGCGTACTTGGATAGAATGACTGGCAATAACAAAACTGGAAAAGACAGATTTCACAGAATCTGACATCACAGGATGCTTTGAACTCAACTTGAGTTAAAAAAATCCTGTGATGTATTTTGACAATCAGACGTGTAGCAGCATAAGTAAATGGGGAGCAAAATGTTACCCATTCAGGGCATAAAAATAGACACAAATCAGAAGGATTTCCTCATTGCGTGGTGTGAAATTTCAAACTATTTCACCACATCATTCTAGTGACTGACACTTCACAGCAGTGGAGTTAAAGCACATGGAAGATGAGGAGGGAGAACACAAAATCTGCTGCTTAGCTCCCAATTAGTTCTCAGCACCTGGAAATGTCCTTTTACTGCTCTCCAGGGGATTTTGGAAGTAACGGTCACATCTAGGTCCAAAATTTAATAGAACAGTAGGACATGAGTCTGGGGCAAAAGTCTGGTTAACATCTTTGGAGACACTTAATTTGTCCCAGAAGACTACTAATTAACATGTTTTATAGGTTTTAATTGGAACATTTTCTCCAAAGAAAACAACACTGATATAAATATATAAACAGACAGGAAGTTATACTTAAATTTACTTTACAGGTTTAAATGACTTATTGCAGACTCCCAACACTGCAGTTCTGTCGCTAATGAATGAAAAACTTTTGCCAATTTCAGTTTGAAGTTAGAGTTGATTTTAAAATCACTACTAACTGTTTTTTTTTTTTTTTTACACTTTGCACTTTGAGGCAGCAGTAGCTCAGGAAGTAGAGCGGGCTGTACAGTAATCAGAGCAATGTAGGATTGGTCCTTGCTCCAGGCAGAGAATGCTGCTGTTGTGTCCTTGGGCAAGACACTTAACCTCCTTGCTTGCTGGTGGTGGTCAGAGGGACTGTGCTTGGCAACTTCGCCTCTGTCAGGGCGACTGTGGCTACAGTGTAGCTCATCACCACTAGTGTGAATGTGTGTGAATGGATGGATGACGCACTGTAGAGGAAAACACTTTGGAGTCCTCTGACTCTGAGAGGCGCTATACAAGCGTGGGTTATTTATCGTTACTACTCTGGGTCTCTAAACTGCTGTTATTTACAATGGCAGTGATGAAAATAAGTAGTTACAAAAATATTTGTTTATAGGACATCAATAAATTGTGCACGACTGCCAGAACCCCAAATGGGGTGCTTAGACTATTTCCTTTACATTTTAAGTGTAGCGTCATGAATGTCCTGTTTTTGACCTAAAGGTCATGATCTGTTGCGTCTGCTCGAGCAGAGACATAAAGTCTCTGACACAGGCCTAATCTACAGGAGATAGTGGTCAAGGTCTTTCATGCCCTCTGCTCATCTGATCTGCTTCACCTCTGTTACAGCTCAAGACGAAGACGAAGAACTCTTTTGATGAACACAAAATCAACAACTTTGTTATTACCAATAATAATGTGAGCCCAATGTTCAATCAATCTGTGAAATGACAATGTTATTGATTGATATTATAATCCTGTCATCAATAGTATTTTACAAGTAATTATAATCCTGGACATTTGCACTAGACACTGATGACACAGAGTAATGCTAAAGTCACATGACACATTTCCTTTTGTCTGATCCAATCAGAACCTTTGTTTCTGGTGCGAGGCGTGGTTTTCTGTGGTGTTTGTATAAACCCTCTTTCGCACGTCAAATTCTGATTCACCAGTAAAACAAAATATAACAATTATAAAAACTATTCCACGCCACCTTTTCTTTAGTTCAAGCGTTCTAGAGAAGTCTCGGACAGGCCATCCGAACACCTAATCAGCCGAAAGAACCTTGACAAGCTGGATAAAATCTTTTGCAAGTTACAACTGACCGCAACAGTTCCTTCAGAATAAAAGCTGAACCTCACGACCCCTTCAGGGTCTCGGAGACGCCAGTGATAACCTGTCGTGACCTGGAACCATTCCAAGACTAGTTTGGTCGGCACCGCTGCTTTTCTACCGGCTTCTGTACCAAGGTGGGTCCAAGAGGACCTCGGCATTCTGGATCTAACGGAGGCTTCCCCTGGGGTACGTAGACCTACAGATGGCGTTTCATGTGTGTTATAAATCTACTAAAGTTTAGAGTGAAACATTCACTCCCACTCAGAACTAACTGCTTCTCCGGATACGAGGTTCTGATAACCACATTCCACACATACATCATTCATCTCATGTCTCACTCCACCTTAGTCCATCAGTACACAACGTGTTTAAGTTAGTCTTGTTTAAATTGTGTAGAAATAAATTCCGTAACTATTTTAAACCTGACTCTCTCTCTTTCCTTGGAGTTAATACGAAGTGTCACTTAATCCCTGCAATAAAAAGTTCTGATCTTCTGGTTAAAATATTCAAAGATCCATCAGATTGATATTTCATATTTCTATGGAATCTCACATTTTATGGTTCATAAGTAAGATGTAAACTACCCATCCTTTACATAAGTATAAAGCATTGTTTCCTCCACCTGTCTTTTGTTTCTTCCTGCTTGATTCTTACTGGTTGGCTTTTTCGTTTGATCTGTTTCTCAACAGCTTCTATCTTGTCTTTCATGGCTGTTAATGATCTTTTATCATTTTTTTTACTGTCACCCTTTCATTTTATTGCTATAGAGCCAAGGAAAGCCTATGTGTGTATGCAATCTGTTTCAAAAAGCTGTTTTATCCCTGCACTGATGATATGTATTCAGAATCAGTAATGAAGGTTAGTTTTCTTCCACCGTTTTGATGGTGAGTGAGAACCATGTGAAGGTTCCTGCTCTCTGCCTCCCTGTTTGTGTTGGAGCTGCTGTGTCGTTCCTGATCTCGTTGGAGAATTCCTCCTCATAGCGACGTTTGTTGCTCAGCTTCCAGTAAAGAAGCACAATGAAGACAAGGATGATGAAGATGAGGAGCACAGATCCAACAGTGTTGCCAACAATCACTCCAGCCCTGTTCGGAGCTGAGATAAACATAAAAATCCAGTGACTCCCAGCTCTAAGACTGACATCTCTGAGCACTTAAAAAAAATCTGAGGATGCATAATTACTTTCACTATCTGATGTCAGACATTTCTAATGTGGTGCAGGGTTCTCATTCCTGGTCCTGGAGGGCTGGTATCCAGCAGGTTGAATCACCTGTGCAGCAGCTCATCAATTCAATTCAATTCAATTCAATTCAAAAATACTTTATTAATCCCAGAGGGAAATTGATTGCTGTAGTAGCTCAGGATAATAATAATAATCAAGTCATCAAAGAGTTATTGTATATTACAATGGTTGTTGGCAGGAAGGATCTCCAGTAGCGGTCAATGTTGCAGCGAAACTGAAGAAGCCTCTGACTGAAGACACTCTTCCGTTGTCGGACAGTCTTGTGAAGAGAATGCTCAGGGTTGTCCATCATTTTCTTGATTCTCTGGAGAATCCTTCTTTGCATCATCTCTTCCAGTGGTTCCACAGTCGTCCCCAGAACAGAACCAGCCTTTTTTATTAGGCTGTTGAGCCTTTTCAGGTCCCTGCTTCTGATGCTGCTACCCCAACAGACGATGGCTGAAGAGATTACACTCTCAACAACAGACTTGTAGAAGATCTGCAGCATCTTGCTTCAGACATTGAAGGACCTAAGCATCCTCAAGAAGTGCAGTCTGCTGTGTACCTTCTTGTTAACAGCTTGGCTGTTCTTTCTCCAGTCCAGTCTGTTGTCCAGGTGAACTCCAAGGTATTTGTATTCCTCA
Organism: Nothobranchius furzeri; assembly: GCF_043380555.1. Lineage (NCBI taxonomy): Eukaryota > Metazoa > Chordata > Actinopteri > Cyprinodontiformes > Nothobranchiidae > Nothobranchius > Nothobranchius furzeri. The sequence continues at coordinate 41,369,684 of NC_091746.1, read as the reverse complement.
ACCACCTCCACTTCTTCTCCCATAATGGAAACAGTATTTGACTCCACCCCATTTATTCTGAAGTCTAAAATCATCTCCTTTGTTTTGTTCACACTCAAGGTCAGATGATTGTTTCCACACCATGCCACAAAGCGCTCCACCAGCTCTCTGTACTCAGCTTCCTGTCCATCTCTGATACACCCGACACCTGCAGAGTCATCTGAGTATTTCTGTAGATGACAGGTCTCTGATTTGTACTGGAAGTCTGAGGTGTACAGGGTGAAAAGGAATGGTGAGAGTACAGTCCCCTGTGGTGCTCCAATGTTACTGATCGCCTGGTTTGATGTGCAGTTCTTCAGCCTCACAAACTGTGGTCTGTTTGTCAGGTAGTCTTTAATCCAGGCGATAGTTGAGGCCCCCACCTGTGTCTTCTGGAGTTTCTGGCCAAGTACATCAGGCTGGACTGTGTTAAATGCACTGGAGAAATCAAAGAACATGACCCTCACAGTGCTGCCTGCTTTGTCCAGATGACAGTGGATTGGTTGAAGCAGCTGGATGATGGCATCTTCAACTCCAACTCCATGGCGATAAGTAAACTGCAGCGGGTCCTGATATGTTCTAGTTTGCTTATTCAGGTGGACCAACAGGAGTCTCTCCAGGACCTTCATGATGTGGGATATCAGGGCAACCGGTTTGTAGTCGTCATTGACTGATGGGCGAGTTTTCTTTGGAACTGAAACAAGGCGGGATGTCTTCCACAGGACTGGAACCTTCTCCTGGGCCAGGCTGAGGTTGAAGAGGTGCTGCAGAATCCCACAGAGCTGCTCTGCACAGGCCTTCAGTACTCTGGGGCTGACACCATCTGGACCTGCAACCTTGTTCCTGTTCAGTCTCTCCAGCTGCCTCTTCACCTGACTTCTAGAGACAAATAGGTGGGAAGGGGAGGTAAATGGGGCAGCAGCATCTCCTGACTTGGTTGACGACAGATTTATAGAACCAGAAGAGTCCATGACTGCGTTAGAGGACAAAAGAGCTGGCGTGTGACAGGAAAATGTTGGATCAGAGGAGGATGGGATGTCTGATTGGCTGGAGACAGGCGAGGTGGATGCCGGGTTTGTTCCTGAACTGAACCTATTGAAGAACTTGTTCAGTTCATTGGCTGTGTCCAGGCTGCCATCTGTGCAATCCTTCCTCTGCTTGAAGCCTGTGATCTTCTTCATCTCTGACCAGACATCTCTGATGTTGTTCCTCTGTAGGTTGTTCTCCAGCTTCTTCCTGTATGCCTCCTTGCTGTCTCTGATCTTGATCTTCAGTTGCTTCTGTATACTCCTCAATAATTCCCTGTCTCCCTCCTGGAAGGCTCTTTTTTTCTCATTTAGCAGATTTTTCAGTTCACTGGTGATCCAGGGTTTGTTATTAGCGAAGCATCTCACTGTTCTGGTGGGTATTATATTATCCACACAGAAGTTTACATAATCAGGCTCTGCAGAAGCCTGTTAATCACCTGCTGATTGAAATCAGGTATGTTGAAACAGGGAAACAACTAAAACATGCTGAACACCACCCTCCAGGAACAGGATTACTCCTGCTGTAGTGTCTCATTTACAGGGATGATCTTTTCTTCATATTTCATTTTGTTAAATCCACCCTTGCTACTCGTGCCATAATGCTTTGGTCACAAAGATGAAGCTGCTGCGTCTGTGGTGTAAAAGGCCCAATCCCAATACTTGCACTTCCACCCTTGCGCCCTTCGATTGTGCCAGTCCAGGGGTGTGAGTACATAGGGTATCCCAATCCTCAAATGCGGAAGTTAACCGCGCTCCTTTTGCAACCTTGCACAACCTGGTATTACCCACAATCCATTGCTGCATGGGAATTTGGAGAAGAAGGATGAGTAATGGCTCATGTGCAATGAAAGTCAATTTTCTCAAGAAATTATTAGTTTAAAAATTGTTAATAAAGATTTTTTTAAATGTAGCACAAACAGCGACTGGCATGCCTACATGTGTTGCGGTCGATGACGCAGTGCTCACTCTCCTAATTCAGCAATTATTTGCACACTTGTGCTAAGAACTCAAAGCCTTCCTGCACACTTCCTTCAAGTGCACTTTGCTGAAGACCGTAGGGCGCAATGCGAGTATTGGGATTGGACCAGAGCCTATGACCAAAGCAGGAAACTGTAAGATGCATAGAGGCTAGTCTTATTTTTGGTGCACATGGCTTTAGGATCAACAAATGTGTCATAATTCATGCAGCTTTTGGGTACAGAGCTGATGTCTGATAAGTTCAACTGGTTCTACCTGTGAAGCAGCTGATATGTTTTCCACATTGACAACTATACAGGGGTTACTGACTGGATTTTAGGTCCTCCTGATGACTGAGTTGGCACCTCTTTAGATGTTAATCATAAGCCAAATAACAGAACATCAACAGAACAGTCACAATGACATGCGAGTTGTTTGTCCAAATGGTACATTTTTTTGTTTATTTATTTCTCCAAAACAGAGCGACTCCAAGCCTCCCACAGCTAAAGAAAAAAACACTGAGTTAGTTTTACTTCATTTTCTGTGTCAAAGCAAGCACACATGTTTATAAATCCCCTCCCCATTAGAGGGATGTGTATCATGACATTGTTTAAATAGGTTAAACTTTTTTTCCTTTTTCTATCTTTTAATAAAAATTAGTTTTTCTCATATTGTTCAGATGTTTTTAATGCATTTGCATTTTTTTACTGCTCAAAATGATTAAGTAACTGAACAAATATTTCTAAGTGTGGCCATGACTAGAGAGGTGGTTGTAATACTCAGTAATAAGAGCCATGTGGTGTATTTGCTTTAATAAGTGAACAAAAATATCTATAGTGTGCTCGTTAGAATTTGGTTACAAATTACCCAATTTAGAGAAATAGAGGAAAATGCAAATTACATTTTTATTTGTTATATTCTAACATTTCTGTCTCCCACTGACTAACGTATGAAGGTCTTAAATGGAGAATATAAGGATTAGACTGTTTTTGCAGAGACAATCAAACCAACATGGAAACCTTACTTGTATTTTGGACAACAAAGATTTCATTGGACAGCGACATAACAAACCCAAAGACAGAAATAACCTATACACCAAGTCATGCAGCAGGGTTTTTCTGGTGAACACAACACCGTCTCGGTGAGGTGTCTCAATGTGTGCAGAGTTGTAACACTTTTCTGCAAAGACCTTGTTACTAAATCACAGCAAGACTTCTAGAATAATCTGCAGGGGGTTTTTGTTGCGATTTCTGTGTTTGATGTGTGTTGTGTACAGCGAGGGAAAGTGGCCCTCAAAATAATAACATGTCTGTGTGCAAAGCCATTGTGTAGAATATTGTTCATGCAGACGTAGAATAAAACCACAAAAAAGAGGGAACTTCAAAGCATAACCAGGTGTTTTGCCTATTGTGGGACTGTCCTGTAATTTCACTCATTTCATTGAGTTACTGTCCCACATTTTCATTGGTCTTCAAACGTACTACTTTGTTTCTATCTCATAACTGAAGAAGGCAGGAAGACTCTCATCTTACAGGCTGTAACTGAGCCCTAGTGCAGGTGAATCTGTTCTATTTTAGCTTGTTTTTTGTTATGTATGTTAATGTAGCTTTTTTAAAGGAGTGGAGCATTTGTGTAGCAATACACCAGCTACACTGGGTTCACCCACACCACTCAGACCACTCAGCTTGCAGGTTTACACTCTTTATTAAAGAGGCAGTAGTAGCTCAACAGTAATTGGAAGGTTGCAGATTCGATCCTGGCTCCAGACAGAAATGTGCTGTTGTGTCCTTGGGCAAGACACTTAGTCCACCTTGCCTGCTGGTGGTAGTCAGAGAGTGCTCGGCAGCCTGGTCAGTACGCCCCAGTGATGTAGCTCATCACCATCAGTGTGTGAATGGATGAGTGATGCACTGTAGTGTAAAGCGCTTTGGAGTCTGACTCTGAAAGTGCAGGGGTCACATTTATCAAACATTGCGTAGAATCCTTACTAAAACCGTACTCAAGCTCAGCAAAAAAAATGTACTTGCGCCAAGTAGGTTTGTGATCTACCAAACATGGAGTACGCACAGCTGCACGCAATCTCCGCTTCATTAATCAGGAACTATCTAGAAAGGTTCTCAGCTGCATTTTAGTCACATCCCGCCCTCACCACGCCCACTTACTGCCATAAATAGTCAATGCAAAGTGCCTTGTGGATCTCATGCATGTACATAAGCCGACTGTTGCAACGCTTCGCCAATGACATGGCGACCGTAGATCAAGGCAGATCAAGGAAGCGCAATTTCACAGAAGCAGAAATTGAGGTACCTGTGGGTGAGGCGGAGAAATGAAAGGATGTGCTTTTGCAAAACAAGAGAAAATCCACGAAGTGGCACAGCGTTGCTGAAGCCGTCAATGTTGTGAATTATTCAGAGAGATCTGTGGTGGATATAAAAAGAATGGGCCAATCGGGATTCGATCCCCAGACTCCCAGGTGAAAGTCATGTGCACTAACCAGTCAGCCAACCAGAGATCTCCCCTGTCCACGTAGCCAGGGTGCATGATCAATCGGGTCACAGTGACAGGACACACACACTGTCACAGACGCATGACATTCTGTCTCAATCTGTCCCCCTGCTGATATTCTGCATTTCGTATTCTGCACTTCAGGCTCTCTCTCTCTCTCTCTCTCTCTCTGTGTGTGTGTGTGTGTGTGTGTGTGTGTTTGTGTGTGTGTGTGTGAGGTGTGAGTGAGTATGTGCGCACGCGTGTGTGTGTGTGTGTGTGGGGGGGGGGGGGTCTTGTTCTGTGTGAAAACGAAGCGGTACAAGTGATAATGCTGCAGGATTTCATAATTTTATCCTTCTCAGCAGCAGCACTGCAGGTGCTCTCCATGTCCAAAATGTGCGTAAGCCAGGTCCTTAGTCAACTTAAAGTTGCGCACATTTTTCCACTAAGTTTTCTTTCATAAATCCCAAAGTTTGCGTGGAAAGTTGCTTACGGTTTTCCGACCCCATTTTGTGCGTAAGCAAGCTTGATAAATGAGGCCCCAGGTCATTTATCATTTCTTTTTTTGGCTGCCTCTAGCTCTGACTTGCATTTTCTTCTTTTTTATTTCAACATCCTTGGGTCGGGCCACCAGCTGCCTCCTGTTTCTGCAATCTCTTCAGCTGCAGGCTGTAGCAGACCCTCGGACTTGCGGGTCTTCCTGGCTATGTCAGTCATCAAAGGCCCCAGAATCGCAACCAGGTCCAGGGTCGCTGTGTCGAGCAACGGCTGCACCATGGGACATCCCGCCTTTGTTTGGAGTGTGGGAGCCCCACGTTGGGCACCACTGTAGCAATACACCAGCTACAATGGGTTCACCCACACCACTCAAACCACACATGTTGTAGGTTTACACTCTATTAGGCTCTCCTGGTCTAACCTACGCACTCCCAGTGCTTGTCCCAGGTCTCGGAGCCATCAGACTCGTCTCCTCTCCTCTCAGTCTTCAGCGTCTGAGCTTATAAAGCACCCTCGCTGATTGGCAATCAGACAAGCTCTGCCACAACTTACATGAGTACACAATTTCTCCGACCTAAACATTGCCCACATCACAACTGAGCTTAAGATGGCATTTTTTGGAGTCTTATTTGCTGATATTTGGACATCTCGCCTCGGATTGGATAACAGCAATGCAACTCTACCAATGGCTTGCAACGTGGATGTTTTATCTCTACAAATAACACAAGCCTGGAGAAGCTTCTTCTGTGTGGTGGAGTTGTTAACGCTACTGTCTATTTTCTATCAGAAGCTAATGCAGAAAATAAGAGTAGGAAACAATTTTTATGTTCAGCCAGCATGAAAAACTCTTATTATAATAAAAGAAAAACATAAAAAAGTTGGGGTTTTTTTTTCAGTCAAACTCACCTTTAAGGTTGCGTTTCTTTCTTCTTTGGCTGCCTCTAGCTCTGATAGCTCTGACTTGCATTTTCTTCTTTTTTATTTTCAATATTTGTTTGCATCTGAATTAAATTGAAGTTAAAATATAATTTTGTAAAAGTTAGGTGTTTTTAATCTGACTCTCACTTATAAAAATAACATTTAAATTTGGGAAAAAAATAGTTTTCTTTTACTCCAATGACCATTGCAGCATCCCATAAATTCTGTTATTATCCATCATTTGGTCAGCATACAGTTAAGTCACATCATTAGGTGGATTATCACAGTACACCTTTTACTCATACAGTATCTTCATGCAGGAAACATTTTACAGCACATTTAAACTTTTCTAAGTATTTTTTCAGTTTGATGTTGATATTTTGACAACTGTTTTAGATTTCAGCTATTTAAATGTTTTTAATCCAATCACCTTAGAGCTGCTTTGAGAAGATTTTCAGTTATAAAAATGCAGCTTATGTCACATTGCTATTCCTGAGGAGAAGAATAAAAAGTGTATGCAGCAAACTTTCTTCCTATAATGTTCTGTTAATTAATTCCTAAGCTCTTGGCTGGGTTTCCATGCCCCATGGTAAGAACCTCTGGTCTGGAACTGAAGCTTTTACATGAAATGAAAATGCATTACTCACTGCCCAAAGCTGAATCCAGAAGCCAAGGAGATACACGTCGGAAGCTGGCTCCACCAATGACGTGGCTCACAGACACGAGCCGAGTGTGTGGATTCAAACGATGTAGTTCGAGTCTAAATATAAGTGATGATCTTCTCTGAAATAGAAGCTGAATCACTGACTGAACTCCCCACTGGTGCTAATAGACAGCACACTCGTTCCCTGTGAGACAACACTGCCAAAACACTACTCAGAGTTGTTCTGCTTTATTTAGAAAGTGGTTGAAGGGAATTTAGAACGATCATTTTGGCTACTGTATTTTATATTTATATTTTTACTCAACACTATTTTATTTGATCAGTTTGCTTGTTTCTGTTGCTTCCCTTTTCTTTTTGTTTCAAACAAGACTGTAAGGTTTGAGTCACAGGAGGCTGCAGAATTATTTACTTTCTAGGAACTGTATGACTCAGCAGCAGGAAGACAAGAACCACAAAGCAAATGCAGTACACAAAGTTATTTTTAGACAATAAAAACAACCTTTTCCTGAAAAGGACTCACTGGTGTCACAGAACCAGTGAGCCATGAGGAGATTGAGGCACAAAAAGATAGAAAAATTCCAAAATCTGACTCATTAATAATTTGAGTGTTACGCCTAAACTGGAGCATTGTTGTGTGAAGGTGTATTTTCTTATGCTTGTTGGCTTTCAGGTTGATCCGACAGCGTTGTTTGCCTCACAGAGGTAAATTCCAGCGGATCCCTGAGAAAGGTTACTGAATCTGAACTCCCCGGTCATGTTGTCTGTGTGTGTGTGTGTGTGTGTGTGTGTGTGTGGGGGGGGGGGGGGGGGGGGGGGGGAATTATGACACGTCTCTAAATAAAGTAAAATTTTCTAGTGCAGAGTGGGGCCAACCCATAGAAGCACTGATTTGATCTCATTTCAGAGGAAAATAGAACAGATCAGATGCACCTAATAAATAAAATCACTAACAAACTGAGGAATCTGTTTCTTTGCTTTACTGTTCTGGTACTGAAAATATCACTAATGCGGATCAAAGGAGATACACAGATGAATGAACCTCTTATTTATTATTTGGAAACTACATTTACTGCAGCTGGCAGAGGCAGAGATTTTTTCTATTGATACACGAATTAACAGAATCATTTTAAATTTTAATAGGGGAAGACTGCAGGAGGGAGCGGTAAAATACAGGGCGTGGCCAGGGCCAGGTTAAGACTTTGTTGTACCCTGGGCAACAACATTAAAGGGCCCCATCATCACGACCGAAGGATCACCATAATATGGTCACATACAGAATATTTTACTGTAATATGCAGTAAATATACTCAAAACTTGAATACCTGACATCACGTTATCCGCTCAGGGTAACCTTTGACCCACCTCGTGTGGACTGACCAATGAGGAGAGGGTCTTAACTTGAGGCCCTCTCTTCATTGGTCAGTCTGCATGAGACTGACTCTCAACTGACGTTCAAAGTCATAGGCAGCAAAGCGTCTTTGTGCAGCGCAAAAGCCCGGGTGGACAGTTTGTTGAATATAGGGTGATCATATTTCCATTTCCAAAAAAGAGGACAGGGGATCTGTGTTTATGACGTCACTCTATGGCAATGCCACACAAACCATGTTCAGACCTATTTTTTTGTAAGAACTAAATTAATATCAGATTCTGTCAATAAAAGAGCTCTAAAACAATTCATATGTAAAGCATATTTATTGCAAAATCTAATTTTTCTGCTTTAGTGCTGCAACAAGGTTGCATTAATAATAAATTATTATACCTTTTGTTTTACCACAGCATCGGCAAGCTTCTTGTGCACAGATTATTAAGGATGCTTGTTTCAGCTGTGAGATTAGACGATAGGATCAATGAAAGAATAAGTTGTCACACACTCCATGGAAACTTTCAGAGAATCCACAAATAGTGGCTTTCAAATGGTTTTGTTACTTTTTGCAAGTTTAGAAAAGCAGCAGATGAGACAGCATGTCTGATAATTTAGTTTTTCATCTGATAATATTAGAACATGTCAGTAATGTCTGAGGGGCTTTTATAAACACTGCATAACTAATACTCCTGGAGAGGGTATGAATTACACAGAGGCTTCGGGGGGGGGGGGGGGTGGGGGGCATTTTGCCTTGGCCCCCAAAATGCCTTGAAACGGCCCTGGGTGTGTGACTGAGATTTGAAGGTGATCTGAACCGTATCCGATGTATAAATATTACATGTGTATAACTTATTGTTTTATACAGGTAAAAACGTGTAGTGGAGATAAATCTACATTTTACTTTTCAACACTTTGTTTTGTTTTCTTGTTTTTATTGAACTATTTTCCTGTCCTGTCTGTCTCTCATCTTCCTGCATCTCCTCTAAACTCTCCAGAAAAACTGCTGCCTGTATTCTTACTTTTTCACGTCATCAGTTACTTCTGAGCAGATCAAAGGGATCTCCTGACCGCAAAGCGGAGTGCGCGTTTCGATGCTGTGTCAGTGAGGGGAAATCACCGCAGCACAGGTGATGAGCTCCGCAGTAGCAGAGCACTTCAGGCACAAATAAGACAGAAAGCAGAGAACATGTGCGGACATGAATGATCGTGTGTTAATTATAGTTTTTTGGTTGCGCCACTTTGAGAATGGACTGTGCGCTGGACGCAGCAGCCTGTAGCGCTGCGCAACGATAAGCGCTGTGCAGCTGTCTGTGCTCTCTGCTCAGAAGAGTCCTTAAATGATGTAATATAGGTAGAACACTTTTTTGCGGCTCCCTTGGATGTGTATGATATACAGCTCCCCCATAATTCGATCCCTGCTCCTGGATGAAAAGCCGGACATTTTCTTCCAGAACCCCCAGTCCGGACGCCCCGGACAGAGAGTGAAAAGTGGACACGTCTGGGGAAAACAGGACGTACGGTCACACTAGTTTAATATAAAGCGGGAGATTACAGATACAGTATTTTGCTCGTGCCCTTGCTGCCCTGGGCCCTTTAGAGTTTGTGGGCCCTGGGCAATTGCCGCCACGGCTACGCCTATGTAAGGGAAACCCTGCACTCTACCTCCTGAGCTGCTGCTGCCCCAGTAGTTACATTTACATGGGCACAAGTAATTGGAATGCCCAATCAGATCAATAATTCCTCATGTAAACATGTCAATTGGAATATTTTGATCTGATATGGCCTAATCAGAATGAGATGAATGAAATTTCATTCTGATTGAGAGAGGTGGTTTTGTCCGATCATCATTCTGATTGATGTCCATGTACACACCCAAGTGGATTGTTAGAGTAGTACCCCCTCCACATGTGTGCAACCTCAGCGTGACGTCTTTCCATCTTTGCAAACACTCAGGACAAGTCGAAATCATGGTGGGAGGTAAACAGAAGTGGTCTTCTACGGGAGCTCAATTTTATTGAACGTCGACGACCGAAAGGCTCAAAATGCCGATACACTCGGCACACACAAAATAACGTCGGTCAACAGACAAAGCTAGAGAATAACAACAGAAAATGTGAGGGAGAAGACGTGCGGACAAGATGGTGCTTGGTTACAATTTTTTTTTTCTGGGACAGACAACTCTGTGCCTAACCTATTTAATCTGATTAAATGCTTGGTGCATGTATACACACAACATCATCGGATCATTTCAGTTAGCGTTTATGTAAACAGAGATTTGGGATTTTTGATCAACCAAGATTTGAATCGGATAGGAGAAATTTGACATGTAAACGGAACCAGTGACTATGAGCTAAAATTGTTTCAAATACAAAGAATTAGCCAGTCATTCATTTATTAATGAGTAATCTGGCTCACCTAAAGTTTTGTTCTGGGCAAATTACCTTTTCCTTGTTTCTATAGAGCTCCGTGAGTTGACGTCACTTCTCCCGGCATGCAACAGTTCAAATCGAAACGGCGCCATATTGGCAGGCAGAAGCCGGCAGCTGGACTATTTGTTATTGTCAGAAAACTCAATCAAATGGGAAATATGGTAGATTCCTGTTGTGCCCCAGGATGCAGAACAGAAGCGGACAACATAAGGGATGAGCAATCTACAGGATTCCCCAAGATCCGGAGCGCCGCAAACGTTGGATCATTGTAATAAAACGTGCTAGTGACCGGGCTAAAATGAAACTGTGGGATTCCGAGAGTAAAGGTTTTCGCTTATGCAGCGACCACTTCATATCAGGTACTTAAACCAACGTTTCCTCAACTGTGTGTGGTATTTATTTTAAATGCTTTTATTACGATTCTTAGTGGGCTTCCTAAACTTATTTTGACGTGGCTTTTTCTGTCTTATTACTCATAGCAACAGTGCTGCCGTTTACGTGTTTTATGATCACAGCAATTAACTGACTAAGCTGTATTTAATTTTTAAGCAATGGTTGATCAATTGTCAGATCACACATAAAAAGCACTTTGGATTGCTATTATCTGTCTCACCGAGACAGATCTCTGACAGATCCTGAGATGCTCCTGCCTGACATATTTATTTTATTCACGGAAAAAAATCAAACTAGTGATTTCTCTTGGAGTTCAGTTTATACATTCAAACAGCACAGCACTCTATTTCAACTACTTACATATAAATCTATGTTATTTGTCCATCCATCCATCCATTTCCATCCGCTTATACGGAGTCAGGTCGCGGGGGCAGTAGCATCGAGAGGCCCAGACTTCCCTCTCCCCAGCCACTTGGGCCAGCTCCTCCGGGGGAATCCCAAGGCGTTCACCGGCCAGGTCCGTAATAAGTCCGCTCCGACAGCTTCTGGCATTTTTAAAAAGGATCCCAGGGGCACGGTAAGGGTTGGAGACAGGGGCGTAGCACCAAATTCTGGGCCCTAGGTACAAGTCTTCTAGGTGGGCCCCCATGCTCAATTACTTATGTATATTATGTAGTCAATATGACAAAAACTGTAAAACAAAAACTCAAACACAAAGAGGGAGGATGAACAAACCATGGATGATAAAAGGGCTGCTGAACGCCTGTAAGAAAAAAAAATACATTATATAGATGTTTTTTAAAACTAAGAACAAGTGAAGCAGAAAGGAAATACAAAAAATATAAGAATAAATTAGTTTCTATAATCAAAAGACAAAAAAAGGAATATTATAGCAATTTATTAGAAGAAAACAAAAATAATATTAGAGCAACTTGGGGAATAATAAATAATGTCATAAAAAGAAATCAAATAGCTTCAACTGTTCCAAATTATTTTGAAAATGGACAGTCTGAAATTAGTGAAACCAGTAAAATAGTAAATGAATTTAACAATTTTTTTACTAATGTGGGACCTGACCTGGCAAAAAGCATTCCAAAAAGAACAAATTATAGTATAGGTGAGAATATCAAAAGCAATGAAAACAGTATATATTTAAGTCCAGTAACTAGTGATGAAATAAGAAATATTATCAATAAATGCTTCAATAAAAGAAGTACTGACTGTGACGGTTTAGACATAACATTAATAAAAAATATAATAGAAAGTATTATTCATCCATTGACTTACATATGTAATTTATCTTTTGCAACAGGGACATTTCCTAACAGGATGAAAATTGCAAAAGTCATACCACTTCATAAAAGTGGAGACAAACATATCTTTTCCAACTACAGACCAATATCTTTATTGTCACAATTCTCAAAAATATTAGAAAAATTATATATTGCCAGGTTGGACCGATTCCTGATCAATGAAGATATATTAAATGACATGCAGTATGGTTTTAGAACAAATCATTCAACATCCATGGCATTAATGGAATTAACAGAAGAAATATCGGAAGCCCTTGACAAAAAAAATCATCTCATAAGTATCTTTATTGATTTAAAAAAAGCATTCGATACAGTGGATCATACAATTCTTATTAAAAAACTTTGTAAATATGGCATCAAAGGGATGGCCCTAAAATGGATAACAAGTTATCTTACCGATAGGCAGCAATATGTTCAAATAAACAACACAAAATCACATATAAATAACATTACTTGTGGTGTACCACAAGGGTCGGTATTGGGCCCTAAACTATTTATCATTTATATAAATGACATTGTTGAGGCATCCAATATATTAAAATGCACCTTATTTGCAGATGATACAACTTTTTACTATTCAGGAGATAATGTTGAGCAGATGATAGAAGTGATACAAGCAGAGATGAAAAAAATTAAACTATGGTTTGATGGAAACAAACTATCATTAAACAGTGATAAATCCTGTTTTATGATATTTAGTAATACAAATTCAAATGATGAAATTTTATTAAATATAGATGAGATTAATATTAAAAGAGTTCAAGAAGTCAAGTATCTGGGAGTCATCATTGATGAAAAACTGTCATGGAAACTACATATAACAGTGTCAAAACTAAAATATCTAAAACGATTGCACTGTTACATAGAGCAAAAGGGTTGCTTGATAATAATTCATTATATTTGTTATATAACTCACTGATCGTACCATACCTGAACTACTGCATTGAAATCTGGGGAACAACATATAAAACTTACACAAATTCCATTTACATCTTACAGAAAAAAGCAATAAGAATAATCACAAGGAGCAACTACAGAGATCCGTCCAATCCATTATTTATTAAATTAAAAACACTAAAATTCTATGATCTGGTGGACTACAATATTTTAAAATTTATGTATAATGCAAACAAAAGGAACGTACCTGCAGGATTAATTAAACGATTTTCAAAAAGACATAGCAAATATGATTTAAAGGGACATGAATTATTTAATATACCTAGACATCGGATACTCGTAAAGGAACATTGTGTCTCCATATATGGAGTTAAATTGTGGAATAAATTGAATACTGAACTCAAGAATGCAAAAACAATATTGACTTTCAAAAAAGAGATAAAAAATAAAACAATTAACTTATATAGATCCGTTACATAAATGTTTGAGGGGAGGGGGGTGGGGGGGATTAAAGGAACTAAATATTAACCTAGTATGTGCTTGTATGTGTATATATGTATGTATATAGATCTGTAACTTAATGCTTCTTTCTGTGTAACTTGTTTTCTTTTTCTATTTTTTTCTCAAATTCATGGGTTGAGATTTTGTCGGCCAACAAGTCCAGGAACTATATTGTTCAATTTCCTTAAGAGTCATATGATTATTTCATTTGTATTAATGCTATTTTAGTTAAAAGGGGCAGACAACATAAGTTTTTCTTCTTTCTGTCCCCTTTTTCATTTTGGCTTGCAGCAATTTAGTTCTGATTGTATTTTTATTTTAATGTCAATAAATGAAAATAAAAGATTAAAAAAAAAAAAAAAAAACTTAATATCTCTCTTACACATTTTTTGTCATGCTATAAGAAAAGATAATAAATATGATCTTAGTTTAACCACCATGTTGAGCAAATACAAATGCCAGCATAATAAAAGTGAAATGCCCAGACTTCACATATAATTATTTTTATTTGCCAACAATGTGTTCAAACAAAAATCCTTGAATTTATTTTCCAGTAAATGCCCACTGACGGGTCTTCATGTTAGCAAAATCACTTATGAGTTCTTTAAAGTCCAATCCTTTGGCTAATTGGCTTTCAATAGAAAGAAGAGCTAGGCTGTTCAGTCTATCCTGGGACATTGTTGATCTCAAATAATTTGTCACGAGTTTCAGTTTGCTAAAAGCCCGTTCACCCCCAGCAACAGTCACAGGTAGTGTGCAAAATATCCTCAGTCCAATACAAACTTCTCTAAAAATACTCTGTATTTGCATCCTGTATAGATGGCATTAAGCAGCTCAAGAGGAGACTGAATGTGTGGAAATGTGGCACCATATATTGTTCTCAGGTGTAGCATCTCATTCTCAAATTCAGCTGTGAGATCCTTGTAATATTTTCTCATCAGTGCCTGGCATGATATCTTCATTTGCTCTTCAGTCATGTCTGTCATGGTTCATGATGTTAAGCTTTGCTAATACTGATATATGTTGATATATTAAATACATATGACATGAAATAAACCAGGTTCTCTCTGTGAATGTAATGTACTCTAAATTTTATAATCCCTGCATTATCAGCCAAATTATAAGATTGTCCGTTTTCAAGATCAATATAAAGAAATTTAAAATAGGCTTAAAATGTCTAACCAAGTCAATAACAATCCTCTAACACCAGTGTCATCATGCTATACGAAAAACAGTGGCAGCTTCTCATTCCTGAGATTACCACGAATCCATCGATACCAAGTTTGTCCTGGTCCATGACTGGGAAGGAGCTGAAATATCCACACAGAGTGAACCTGTTTTTACTGCGAGGTCCGCGAATTAATTGGCGGCATCCGCCCGCGATAATAATTCTGATATATATATATATATATATATATATATATATATATATATAAATATATATATATATATATATATATATATATATGTATGTATATATAAATTAGTGTTTTCACTGATAACACTAATTAATTTATATTTGATCTTGATGGTGAAACTAAAGGCGTTTAACACTGAACACCTAACATGAATGCAGCTTCTGAGAGCTAGCTAATATCAGCTAAAACTGTGTTCTGCTGCTGCTGCTCACCGTCCTTCTACTTGCTTCTGTTCAATTAACTTTTCCTCCTTCTTCTTTTCTTTTCTTTTCTTTTCTGGAAGCCAGATTTCCCTTTCTTGGGAAAAGACATGACTGACTCTCCTGCCTCCAGCTCTGGCTGTCGGCATCTGCGATGCCTCATAGCTGTACATGCGGCTGTGCAGCCCCTGGCCGCTGGTGTGGACTGAACCATTTTGCACATTTTTAAGGGGTGATAGATGCCTCAGAGATTATTCAGTTATTATTTTTAAGGCGAAATTCTGTTTCTTAACCTCTTTATCCAGGTAAAGGGAAGTTTATTAAGACATTAAGTAAGTTGGGGGGAAAAAACAACAACAATAAAACATTTTTATTCAAAGCTGTCTCAGGGCCCCTCCCTGCAGTGGGCCCTGTGTAAACGATACCCCCCCCCCCCAGTCCGACGCCCCTGGTCGGAGATGTTTAGTCTATTTAATTTCTGACTATTTAAATGATTTCTTCGGTTTTAAAGTGTGAAGTAAACTCCGACGAAGTAAAATCCAAGCCGATCCCGTTCATTTTGTTTACATTTCTTGCCTGCCAACATGGCATGGCGTCTGCTCTCTGAGAGTCACGTGACATCCGGAGCTCTATAGA